>NW_026555339.1:19021655-19228741 GCF_029017545.1 Prosopis cineraria | reverse complement strand
CTTCAGGACCCCATCTTGTTTCAAGTTGCTTAGACAATGATTCAAGATGTATAATCTCAATCAAGCTAGTTCCCTGATAAAAAAATGATCATTAAGTAATTATGAATAAGCTTAATAATCAAAACATATTTTAAGAAGTTCTAATAATAATACAGTAACTAGAATTGAAGGAACTTGCCTTATTTTTGGTCAGTACAGTGAATAATATCCTCTATTGACCATAACCGACTACGTCTACTCATAGCATCACTTGGTGATTCCTCTGAAACATACTTTGCTTTCCCCATTTTTGTACCATATCATGCATACCCAAATACCATTTATTATGATAGTCTTGATATTCAATAATAAGCATTTCTCTCCACAAGTTTTCGTATTCCAATTATTGATGAAAACCACAAATGTCTAATACGTGTATCACTTTATCTTTTTGCATTCCTTTGAAAAAGCATGCAATATCTAAAAAATATCTTTTTTCTCCAAATGATCTAATGCATCATAACTTATTTGGAGTTTCTCTTCAAAATGTCATTTGGAGGAACTTCCTTTATTTTCTCCAAAGCATCTTTCCACTTAAGTATACTTTCTCCCATAAAGATAGCATCCCAATACTTCAAGAGTCAAAGGAAGGCCTGCAGCAAACTTAACCACACTTCCAGACAACTCTATATAGTCTTCTATTGGTTTTGTCCCTTTAAAAGCCTTCTGGCAAAACAATTGAAGAGATTCCTCATCATTCAATAATTTTGCCTCATACATGTCAAATTCTCCCATGTGTTTTCAATAGCTGCATATTCCTAGTTGTGACTATTACTCTACTTCCTGGACCCAACCAAGTTTGCTTTATGGCAAGGTATTCAAGTTGGCTCATGTCACTTACATCATCAAGTACTATCAAAACCTTTTGGTTGCATAAACACTTATCATTTTCTTCATTCCATCATTGCATCATTGAATTCTATGCCCTTCAGCTTCCTATTATGTGAAAGAAATTTTCTCTGCAAGGGAACTAGTCCTTCCTTTTCACAAACATCCTTAACATTAGCTAAAAAGTAACAAAGATCAACTGATTATAGTTTGTCTCATAGATAAATCTTGCAAGAGATGTTTTTCCTATACCGCCCATCCCCCAAATTCCTAATAGGCGAATATCATTAAGTCCTATCTTTAAAATTGAATCAACTTCTTTTATCTTTGGACTCCATTCCAACAATTTGTTGATTTTATGACATGACTGGCAGGATACGCTGTAGTTTTGTCCATACACCAGCAACAAGTTCTTTGATGAATTTTGTTTCAAGCCTACATGAAAGAGAAGGTAAAGAAAAAGAGGTTAATTAGTATTCTTAAATTTTGTAAAATAAAAAAAACTAAAAATAATAAACTAGACTACAGTGAAAAAGGGAAACAAAACATACAACAACAAAGTTATTGGTTAATTTCACTTAATGATTATTACTTATAAAGCATTTTATCTTTTAACGTGTAATTAAATTAAATTGGTATGTATGTTTCAAAAATCTTTGACAGAGTTTATCTTTTTCTGCTGGTAAAATTATTCTCGACATGCAATATTTTTTGAAATATAACTTTTATGGCATTAAAAAATAGAAAAATAAAATCATAAACTCATTTAATATTTTTACTGTCATACTAAAATTATTAGAAATATCAAAATAGTAGTATATAAAAAAATAAAAATGTAGTACAAATCTGCCCTCAATAAACGTTAGTACAAATCTGCCCTTAATGTTTCCTGCTAAATGCATCCCATATCTTAAAGTATTTTTGGGATCAATTCCATCCCAACATTTTTCAAAATGGTACAATGTCACCCTGCCATTAAGTTTGATCCGATGGATTGTTAGTTTGACCATTAATCCTAATTTTGGCAAGCGCATGGCATATTTTTAAAAATAAAAATAAAAAATAAAAAAAGACCCCAACCCAGATGAAAATCATCAATGATTATGATTATTCTAAGTTTATCATCTTTGAACGGGATGTTAACCTTTAAAAATCTAGGCTCCACCTTCTAAAACAGATGCTATGCTAGCTCATACTGGGAGCAACATGAGGACAAGGAGTAAGAAGAAGAGGAGGAGGAGGTGAGGATTTGTAAATAAGATTAGAGTTTTGGATCATGAACAAGATCTAGGTTTGGAAGGGGGAAGTGGAAGGGTAGAGGGAGATGTGTAATTACATGTGGAGGGCTGGAGCCTAATGTGGCAAGCCATCTAGATAGTTCATGGTCAAAATTCTTGACTTAATGATCAACATGGTCAAACCCTAACGATAGGGCAAAGTTGTACCAATTTGAAAAATGTTTAGGGAGACATTGCACCAAGAAAATCTTGGGGATATCAGGCGCGCCTATGTAAAAACTTTGAGGGTAGTTTGGCACTTTAATCTTAAATATTTTTATATATATATATATATATAATATATCAAATGTAGGCAGATCAGATCGATCATGTTTTTAAAAACAAGAAGAGTGTATGAATTCAGCAAATAAATTTGAAGGTTGCCTAACCAATATTTTTGAGAGATCTAAAAATCTAAATCTAAAAATCCCCTAAATTGATGACATATGGAAAACTTATTGATCGTTAGAGTGATAGCCAATAAATTTGCAACATCTTTCAAGGTATTTCTCGCCATCTTTGTACCTTCCCTTCTTCACGAAATCTCTCATTGTGCTTTTGAAAAGCATATGCAAATGCTCCCCTTTGATGTCGAACAAGATGGGTCTTACATTATAGAACACAGGAAAAACTTCCCTACCCAGTGATTCCCTAGATTCAAGAACCTTTTGGAGTTCATCCAAACACCAACTTGAAGAAGCATAATTCTGAGAAAGAATAACAATGGAGATGAGAGAATCCTCGATTGCTTGAAGGAGTTGAAAGGAAATAACATCTCCTCTTCGAAGCTCATTATCTATGAAGGTTATGATACTCTTGTGTTGAAGAGCAGCATATAAATGAGCTGTGAAGCCTTTTCGGGTGTCTTCCCCTCTGAAACTCAAGAAACATGATACTTCCATGGTGGGATTCTCGAGCTCATGGAAGACGAGCAATAGGCAGCTTCAACATTAGCATCCATTGAAAAAAGGCTTGTGGGTTGTGTCAGAAAAAGAAAGGAATGAAGGCTTGAACGATGAAGAAAAGAGGTAGATCTTCAGCCAATTAAGCTTGCATGTAGATCTAAGTTGGTTGGGTCAGTCAACGATGAAAGAGGCTATACAAGGTCAGGAAAGTTGGTAGAAACGTTTTAAGAAAGTAATAGGTTTTGCTGGATTAAGAAAGTATTAGGTTGCCTATTCTTTTCCTTTTGCTTTTGTTAGAGGAGAAACTGAATCACCATAACAGACAAAACGAAGCAGGGTGAAAAAATATTGAGCTCAAGTGGAAGTAATAGTAATGATGATGATGGTGTCCATGAATATGGCGGAGCCATGGGTTTGTTCTTAAAGTTATTTGTATATTTTTCTTACATTTGTTTTTAAAATTTGAAAGACGTAGGATGTAAGGCAAAAATAATTTATTAACAACGAATTTTTTTAAAAAAATTTTTATGCCATTGAATTTTTTAAGAAAGTAATGAATAGTAATAGAAATAAAATAATATGGACGGTCCAATATCTGGAAGTTCTTGGATAATATAGTGTAAATCGAAGATGTCTTGGGAGACTTGGGTTTCATGAACATATCGTCATATGACATCATCTTGTTCATCTCTTGGAAACCCATAATCTCCAAGATCGCTTGACATTTATTTAAAAATATAAAATATTCAGAGGTTGTTCACAAAATATTTCCCAATTCTATTTATATATCACTTTTAATTATCTCATCAAAACCAATTAGGGGTAGGTAATTCATTGATCCTGTTTAAAAAGCAAATAAATTTCTTAATTTATACTTATTAAATGTATATCTTTTTTTTTTAAAAAAATTCTCCCTCTTGTAATTTTTTACTCTCTATTCATTTAAAATTATGAAAGGGTTGAATTAGAAGAAAATAATTAAAAATCAACTTTTTCATACCCCATAACTAGTAAAATGACTCTGAATTTTTTTAAAATAGTGATTTATAAATACGCCATGAATTATAAACAAAAACGTTGTCAATATTGTCAAACCAACTCCTCTATATAAATAGATCTGATATATATATCTATATATATATATTTATCCGGAGATGATATACATGTTATCCTGTGAATCGCAAAATAAGTCGTTCTCGGAGAGGAATTGCTAAGAACACAAATGTAAATACAATCTTTTTCCTTTGTTTTATTGGACCGCATAAACGTCTCCAGACTCAAGAGGGAAGTCCAAATTAATTAGCAAGTGTGAACTTTAGCAACAAGAAAAAACAACTGTCAACAAGGAAGCGTATTTTTTGAGAGGGTCTAAGGAGAAAAAAACTCGGTTCTTGATTAATATGCAAAGGACTGAATAAAAAAAATGTCAGAAGAAGCGTGTGGACAATGTCAGATTACTTACTGACTCGGCTTTGCTCCTCAGATGCCCCCCTCCTCGAAGTTCCGCCGTCCAAATTTAATATTTTATTATTTTATTTTTATTAAAATATAAAATTATAAAAATTATAAAAATTAATAAATCTGGTTATCAATTTGGACAGTATAAATTTAATATTTAATTTTTTTATAATTTTATAAATTAATTATTCAGATGTACAATTTAGAAGTAAAATATTTAACTTGTAATTTTTTAAAATAATTTTTAAAAATTTTTGTTAGTAACTATCTTCATTATCTAGAATATATCTAGATAGTCAATTTAAAAAAATTTAATATTAAATTTGGACCATTCATATAAATTTGTACTGTTCAAAGTATATCTCTTTAGATAGTTAATGTATAAAAAAATTTAAATATTAAATTTAAACTATTCAGATTGGTGATCATATTTATTAAAATTTTTTACAAGTTTTTATTATAATAAAAATGAAAAATGAAAAATTAAATTTGAACCGTTCAAATTTGACTGTAGGTGCAGCAAAGCCGATTTCATGAGATTAAACCGCTTCTTTGTAAGAAATTTCCTAATAGTCATATTTGGGAAAAATATCATCTAAGGCCTCCTATAATATTTTAATATTAACGAAGGACCATAAAAATCTGAAATATCACGCGCAGTTAGACCACATATATGAAAATATAAGATTAGGGGGAACTAAATTACCCAATAGCATTTTACATTTTACAAGTCTTACTTCGATATAAACAAAGCATTTGACTATTAACAAGTTACCATACATAACTAACAAACAGACATTCATTTATGAACAAGTTACAAAAACTTAAAGGCCTAGTTTATTATTTAGAGTCAAATGGTAACTTGTCAATGGTCAAATGCTTTATTGTTTATATGAGAGTAAGATGTGTAAAATTAGACTAGGCCTATTAGTTCTTGTAACTTATTCATGAATGAATGTCTACTTGTTAATTATGAATGATAATATAATGATCCTAAATTTTAAATTAAATAAAATTTATATATAAATATATAATTTTATATAAATTATAGCTTAATATTTGGTTAATTAAGCTTATGAAATGCGAGTTTATCTCATATTTTATGCTAGTCATACCGTTGGTACCAGGGGGTGACAATTCACACCACGGTTTTTGGAGATCATTTCAATAATAATAATAATAATAATAATAATATGAGAGAATGTGATACGCCATTGGGTTTTGTTATTAATTAACACGCACAGGACAGGCAAAAATGTCAAAGGAAGTGTCTTTATTAAAAAAAAAAAAAACTAGATTCTGTATCCCTGTAATGCACGGGAGTACTAATTAAGTCACAAGTAATGATGATACTGATATCTAGTAAATTAAAAAATGTTAGCACCCATATACTATTATGACACGAGTAAAAACGTTTCATACTATTCATGCTTAAGTAATTTGTCATACTATTAGAACATTATTCTTATTAGATTAATTTCTGCCACAACATAAGTGTCTACCTCAGTAAATTTATATAATCCAAACTCATACTTGAATGCTTAATGATGTTGTTGCAATATAATCATAGTAACCATACTTGATCATGAATCAACTAAATTATGGCTAAATGAGCATTAAATAACCATGGTGTTTAATCACAAACAGAAAAAGTATAACCCAGACAGAATGCTCGCATATAAAATATAGCCATTATAGCTAGCATGCACGTAAAGAAGAAAAAGAAAGCTCACTATAGTAAGTCAGAGCAATCATTCAGAGCAACCTGGCCATGAACCATCCCCTTGACAAGATTAGGGATATTGTCATGAGAGATTAAGAACATGGATAGAGAAACTAATAAATGTGTGGATTGGTTTGCCTGACAATCTTCTGATGATAATTTTAATACTACAACTTTTGATGAACCACCATCTGAGTGCAAAATTATACTACAACTTTTAATTACAACTTCTTGTAGTTGAAAAAAAGGAAAAAAAAAAAAAGCTCACTAAAAAAAAAAAAACTAGATTCTACATCCCGCAATGCACGGGAGTACTAATTAAGACACAAGTAACGATAATGTCCCATTCCACACGCAACCAGGTGGCAACAGAGATCCTCACTGATCTGTCATTTTGCAGAAGAGCAATGAAGAGGGTGCCGTATAATTGTTACCTAAAATAAAAACAAAAAATGATTCCAAAATTACAAGATTCTAGTTCTAGACCAAAAATAAACATCCAGTTACAGCAGTGTGAGTAAAATACTAGTGATAAAGCTTTTTGTCTGACTATAGGATCCCAAATGGGATTTGCATCAGATAAGTGGTTTAAGTTCACTTATTACTTTATGTGGCACGATAACAATAGTTTGATTTAATTGAACAACAGTCAAATATTTTATCATATAATACTCATAAAGTATCAAATTTAAAATGTTTGGAGGAGACAAAATAAGTAAGAAGTGTTCTAATTGTGAAGATTGTTTTGAATTTTTGGAGAGAAATATATTTTGATAGTTTTCAAATATTGATGAAATCTAATGATTATAATTGAGACTATATCATTGATTGAGTGTAATTAGGTTGCTCACCCAATCCTAATACATTAGAAAGCTTAACATACTCTGCATTTTTTTCTGTACACTTCCGGTCCTTTTCCACTCCATAACTGCAATTTTTGTTGAAAATCTAGACAAAAAATGTACTAAAGAATTCTTTGATAAATCATTTTCTTCTTCAATTTCCAAGAAATAGATAAAAATTCTGTAAAAATAAGACAATTTATATACTTGCATTGCATGCGAGGGAAAATTCTCTGATATGATTGAAACCATAGTCTCCTCAACAGATTTGTCCGTAATCGCTTACTGACTGGTAATATTAAGTGTCAGGAAAATATATCCATAAAATCAAACCCACAAAAAATATAGGAATTTAAAAAGGGCACTTCGCGATATCAACCAAAGAATTGAATCTTTCAAATTGTACCAGGAAAAAACAAACACTATTATGGTCTCTAAAGTATTTTCATTGTCATGTTTGAGCATAGTTAAAAGCATCTTAATAATTAAAATTTAGTTTAAAACAAAAATGATTGAGGAATAAAATTAAAATGTTATTTATTTTGTGATAGTCCAACTATATATATATATATATATATATATGGGAGTAGAAATGAAAGGTAAATTTGCTAGAGTAAGTGTGGCGCTTGATCTCAACAACAAACTTCATTCCAGATTTATTATCAGAAAGCAAATCTTCAATCAGGAACATTCTTTATTAGATTTCGGTTTTCATTCAAGCATGTATAATTAATGGTCTGGTGATAAACTTTTAGATCACATTTGATTACTAAAAACGAATGAAATGTAATAGATTGAAAAAATTAACACAAAAATTTGAGTGACTAAATTTATAAGTACTGATTTGAATAACTAACTGGGGAAAATTTGAACGGTCGAAAACACATTCTTCAACATTAACATCCTGACAAATAAACTTGGGATGGTTGTTAAACTATAAGAAATATCAAGATATTTCTCAATCTATATATGTGTCTCATAACATCAAGTAACAATAGATATGAAGAGAATAAGAGCATTTTTTTTCTTAAAACAATTCTGCTGGGTAATTTTTCAGAACAAGTTTTGGAGAAAAAAAATGGAAAAAATATATTTGAATCATTATTTAAAAAAACATCTAAAATGGTGAAATAAAAGGTGAAAGAATTATTTTATTAATATAATTGTCATTAATTAAATAATCATGTTTTCGGCCTTTTTTCTTCTTTTGCAGAAAAAATAACAAAATATTCTAGTTTTTTAGTTCTTCAGAATAATTTTTACTTTTTTTATTTTTCAAAATAGATAGCAAAAAGCATATTTACAAACATGTTTTTTTTTCAAAACAAAATTATTCTAAAAACAAATAATCAAACAAGTCCTAAGTATTTTGAGAATTTTACTTACCAAAAATTTTGTGCAATCTAGGTTTGTTTGCACCATTCTAACACTTTAAAACGAGCATAGCTGAAATCCATGAATGGAAAACTCTGAAAGTCCACAATTGAGTGCGTTATAGTTTGAATATATTGCCATAAATATTAAAAAAAATCTTTGTAGAATTAAAAAAAAAAACAATACATTACCTTACTTGATAGGTCAAGGTCAAACAGAAAATTTACCCCTTGAGGATGTCCCACACCCTTGATAACTTCTTCATGTTTCAACTTTCGAAGTACAAATGGTATTTGACTGATGTGCCCCTGAATTGTTCGAATACTTAGTTTATAACTGATCGATGTGCGAAATTAATTAGGCAAAATAGGAGAATTATATTTTTATTTCAAACCGTCCTCATGTTCATTTTAGTGTTCAACTTCGAAAGCCATATCTTAAAAAAATTTAAAAAATAAACTTAGTTGGGTTTGCCACCAATTAAGCTGCAGTAAAATTATTTAAAAAATAATAATAAACACTTGACTATCTCTTCTTCAATTTCCTTTTTATGCCTTTTATTTGTTATCCTGCAAAATCCAAAAGGTTGGCTCCTTCATACAAACTAATGTGGGATCTGACTTGCAAATTTGCGCACTTCAATTTGCTCAATACTTCTGCGTTCTAAACCTTTTATTAATTTTTAACTATTTCACTCTTGATATTTCCATTCAGTACTTTGAGTTTTTGGGGATTAAAATTATTAACCTTGAGAAAGTTGTTACAATAATATTTAGGGGATTTAAATTAAGTTTGTAGTAGGTTTATACCTCTGCTTAGGAAAATGGGACTTTTCAAGTATTTTATGCTCATGAATAGAATTTTATTGCATTTTTTAAATTGAATCTCACCAAGAACTCTCTAAGTACTTACAATTAAAAATCCTATATTCTATGATAATAAAATCTTAAAATTTTTTCCAATTTGAATTACATTTGGTGCAAAATACTTCTCATAGTTTTGTTATCATTAAAAAAAAGACAATTTTGAGCTCCATTATATATTATAAATATGTATTTTATATTTGTCAATAATTTCATCCCTATTGCTTTAAAATAATTTTCCTAAAAAAACAAGTTAAATAATTTTCAAGAAAATTCACCATTAGTCTCTAATGGAGATAGATTTCAATCCATCCATAATGAACATATGTTTTAATGCATCTTTTTTTTTTTTTGTAAAATTTAACAATGCTAGTAACAAAAAATTGAAAATATTCACAATAGTGAATAAAAATGTTCAAAACATTTTTTTGGCCAAAAAAAAGAATAAAATTGTTCAAAATAAAAATACTATGAAATTGAAAATATAAAATTATTGGTTTTTCACTCCTTTTGGTTTGTGTTATAATTTAATACAAAATAAAACACATTCAAACAGTTAAAATCATTATTCTAGTTACAATAAAGTATGAATATAGCAAGTTAACTGAAGAAAATAACAATCTATTCTTATTTATGACAAATTTGTTTTCAGTAAGAAGTTATGTGGTAAAACACAATAGTGTCATACAATCCATGTAACTAACCTCATTTAGGGGATAAGTTTGCTTCTTCTTCTTATTGTTGTTGTAAGAAGTGATGTAAAACACTTTTCGTTACATTAAAACACATAATTTTTTGTCATTACACTAAAACATTTTTCGTTATAACAAACATAAATAATAATAAATAAAAGAAACTTAAACAAATTAACTTAATGTTATAATGATAAATTAATTTAATGGATTTAGAATTATTTAAATGATTTTAAGCAAATATTCAATTTTTATTTCAAAAATGTGGGAAATTGATAGTGCTGGATTTATAAACAATTATAAGCTATATCAAGATTATTAGAAGGCACAAAACATCCATATTTTACTTAAGTAATAATTTTCTATGTCTTCAAGGCACAATAATGGAGTCCTTATAAGAGCATAAAAAACCTTCAAACTTCACTTATTAGAAATACCTTCTTCGTTATTATTAATTTGGCAATTTCAAAAGTCAAAATGTTGGGCTAACTTTAATTTAAAAATTCATAACAAATTCTAAAAAGACACACATGAGAGTGATTCAAGTATCTAATTAGAGCCCTTCATTAAGGGACCCAATGCCTCATCTGATCTATTTATTCCATCAACGTTGAGTCTAATTTTTGGTTCTTCACAAGCGCAATCTGCCCACAGATCATAAATCGTTAGCCAAAAAAGAAAAAAGAAAAACTTAAATCATAGGCAATAGAAGGTTATTTGAAAAAAAAATTTCAGAAAAACTTCTTTCTTATTGGATAAATTAGTACCGACTTTTTATTGCAAAATGAAACACTTTACCAAAGAAAAAGGAACATTTATATACTATCTTTTCTATATCATACTATATTAAATTAAAAAAGTTCAAACTTATAAAAGGAAATCAATTTATGTAAATTATTTGTGTTGGCTCTTGTTAAAAAATAAAATAGCAATTGATTTAAAGGCCTGATGGAAATCAGAGATGTATATAGGCATCTAGAAGATCAAATATTGCCTCTTGAAAAAGTTAGGTTTTTAATGTGGAAGTTCTCTGCTGGTGGTGGTGGTGGTGGTGGTGTTGTTGTTATTGTGAGGAATTGGAATTTTGAAAAATACAATTTCATCACAATGATTAGTCTCAAATAAACCTAAAATATGTTATTGCATTTACTTACTGTCCTAAAGGAAAGCTCATTAGTTTAACTTTGCATCCTTCATATTGGCATTGTCCAACTTTGCACCCTAAAATACATTACAAAAGTCCAGTTATTAAAAAAACAGCAAAACAAAAACTAAATACAATAAAATTTTTGACAATGCATATTAGTTCCCAAAGTTTCACCCAAGCATGAGAAAGAGAATAATGAAGAATTTCTCTGTAGCCTCTTCTGGGTGTGCTTATAGGAAAACCCTAAGGCTAGGATGAGCTTTTGTGAGATTTTTAGGTTTGCTGAAAACCTAATGCATTGGTGGCAAGCTTGGAAAAAGTCTATTGAGTAAACTCTGTTATTGTTATATTTTATTTATTGGGAAAAATCTATTGAGTAAATTTTGAGGCCGGGGAACAACTAAACCAAATAGATCCCTCTTATGAGTTGTGGCTCTTCTACTCTTATCTCTCATTGCTGTTCTTTGATTGCCAAAAAAATCTGTCATCGCTGTTTTGTAGGTTAAGTTCATTGCAATGTACCAAAACATTGGTGATTCTCTCTTGAACAAGAAAAAGTCTCAAAATCTATTAAAAAAGGAAAGGAAAGGAAAATTCTCATAAATTTTCTCATAGGAGATGTACTAGATAGAAAATACTTTATTGGGAAAACATTTTCTCATTTTTTTTGTGATTTTACTTCATGAAAAACATTCTCATATAAATAATTTTATGGACCTTTTTTAATGAAATAATGTCAAATTATCTCACGGAACGGTAAGCCGTGACAAAATTCTGCGACTATATATTATCCATTTGAGTTCCGTGGCAAGTATTTTTCAATTTATGTGAGAAAATTCATGTTTTTGTTGGTCTCAGTTGGCTTTCAATTAATGAATGAATAATTAAATTATACATCTTTTTAGTATAAAAGGATTAATTTACATTAAAAAGTGATAAAAAAATTATAGTTTAAAAGTTCCCAGAAATAAACCAGGAGGATGAAAACAATGAAAACGAAAAGTGACTGCAACAGTGATAGAGATATTAGAAAAGAAAGTCAAAAAATTGAGTGCACTCTGCTTCAATGTTCCTCCATTCAATTTCCATATGCTATCTACACACTCTCTAGGTAATGCCTCACTATTGTAAATGTGCACATTGAGATCCAGAATATCCATACCTCTAAATTAGCTCCTCGTGGGTCAGCTTCCTCTAGATTGGCATTTGTAAGATCTGCATTCTGAGATGAAGATACTAATTAATAAACGGATAATGCAATCCTCATGTGTTTCAAGAGAGAGATGATTTTTTGTTACAACTAATAAGCATATAAAAAGATAACGAATGGTGAAATCCACCAGGAATTAAACAATATAATACACAGGGATCCATCAATAATATTTACACAATAAAGTTTTCAGAAGAATGACATTACTCATAACTCATGCCATGTTTAACCTGTAAAAGTGCAAAACTTAGGTCGGCTCCGATCAAAGTACAATCTTTCAAACAAGCATCTGTAAAAAATTTAAGTTTTAACATTAATACTTAGATTTTGCCACTAGCCTTTTTTTAATCAATAAAAACAATACAAGGTATATACTATATTGTTATTGTTAGGATGTCGAAGTTGAATAGACTTAAGTTGACGATGTGGTAAATTTTACATTGGATAAAATTGAGTTTAATAAGTAGTGTATAATAAAGTGAAAGGATATATAAACTCAAGCAAGTTTTGAATTGAGATGCAGTTTCAATTCCACTACTCACAGCCTATTTGTTTTCTTCTCCTGGCTCCCACTTGTTAGAAAAATGATATCAAAGCCTAATTTCATTCAGAACTCATGTAGAGGCAATGTTATTTGGAAGTCTCACATTATAGCTAAACTTGAGCTTCGTAATTAGTAGTATATGATAAAGTGGAAAAACCTATATACTTGAGCTTTTAACAATTTGAATTAACATGCAATGTTAAATATTCCACTACTCATTGCCCTTGTCCTTGTCTTCTTTTATTTTTGAATGGTCACTCCATGTTCTTTACAGTTATATATGATATATCATTGTTCTAGTAAATTCGGCATTTCAAATGACTTTTATGCACTATGACGCAGAGCTTTGATCAGTTTAATTATTTAGTCTCAAAGTGCAAGAGTACATTCTTTGTCACTCCTTTTTGTTGGAAGCGAAGAGACATATTTTGTTCAGCTAATGATCAAGCATTACCCTCTTATTTAGAATGGGAAAAAATAAGGAAAGAAAATCAGGAAAAAAAAGTGGAAGAAAAATATATTTTTCTTTACTAGCATGAAGTTTTAGTTTTCCCTCTAGGGAAAAATTAGGGGAAAATATTATTTTCTCTAGTTTTCTCTTCTAATTTTCCATCCTCCCTGTTTTCTTTCCATTCCAAACAAAGCCTAAAAGAAGTTTATATGATCATGAGTTAAGCCTATGAAATCCAAGCTAAGTCCACCATATATATTTGTCACTTATATTTGATAGACAAAATCATTGAAAACATACATCAACATACCATTTAGATTTGCATGCTCAAGGATGGCAAATTTTAATGAAGCTCCATGTAGATTTGCCTTGTTAAATTCACATCTTTCCATGGTCAAATAAAGCAAGTTAATTATTATATCCGAGGCCTGAGACACTAGTGCAATTATAAAACAAGTGTCTGCAAGCAACTTACCGACGCAAATTTGCAAAGTCAAAGATGGAGCCCTTGGCATTAACATGCTATCAAACACGATAGGTTTTAGGTTAAATAACATGAGAATAAAGGAAACTTGTATGTAATGTCGCATTGAACTAAAAGTATCGATATGTAGACACACACATATTTCACAAGTAGAATATTAAATGGTCATATGTAGCAACTACCATTCAAGAATAATTACCCGGAACTTTCCACATAAAAGGTTTGCACGTAAAAATGAGACATGTTCAAGACATGCAAAGTTGAAATTCACATCACGTAAATCCTGAAATTCCACACAATCAATGTCATCACAAGGAATGTATAAGCAAGTATCTAATATTCTTCTTCTTTCATTAATTATTAGCTAATCAACTTACCATATCTGAAAGGTTAACATATGGAAGATTGGCTCCTTCAAGATTTGCAGCCTTCAAGTTAGGATTGTACAACTTTGCACCCTGGCACTCCATCAAACTAAGTCTATAGGATACCCAAGAAATTTTTCATCATTCAAATATTTTAAAACAATAATACTTTACCTCTAAATTAGCTCCTTTGAGGATGGCTCCTTCTAAATTGACATCACAAAGAACTGCATTCTGAGCAGATGAAAGTATAATAATAACATATTAGTAAACACTTATACCTTTCACGGATGAAATCATTCTAAGTTTTATTTTAAGTATTTAGTTGACATTAATCCATTCAAACCCAGTACATCATGTTTAAGCGATTATAGCCCTTTTTGATCAGGGACAACGCTTGTCGATTGCCCCATAATGGGTTCAAACAAAAATACCCAGTGGATGGGTATTCATAAGGCTCATTTGTTTAAGGTAGATTCTGCGGGTGACTGGTTCGCATGCGAAAAAATTGTGTTAAGGACAAGATTGATTGGGCTTTTTCTAATAGCAGTTGGCCTTCCTAAACTTTAAAGTTTTCCATTTAATTTGGCGTTGCTCTGTTCATTGGTCGCTTTTTCTTAGAGATTTTTCAAGTACTGCCCCCACCCTAAAATAAGAATGTTCAAATGTTAAGCTCCTTGGCCCCTTGAATATGATTTTCTAAGAGATTCTATAACTGGAATGACAATGTCAATAACTTTGCGAATCAAGCTCTGGTTTGGGGCATAAATAGGGTTCAGAATGTTCACTACGACATTTTTTTTTCTTTAGGCAACAGTTTTCTTTACAACAATTTTAAAAGTGTTTTCCTAATGGGGGCATAAGCAACGGTTTTCATATCTTTCTATTGATTACTACTTTAAGCAACAAATATTTGGCTACATTTGAAAATTGTTTCTTAAAGTAGAATAAACAACAATTTTCAAGTTGGAAGAGTGATTAAAATCACCCCTTCCTTTCAATAGGTTCAAGGGTCAAATCTTAGATGGAAAAGAAATATTAAATTTTGGGTATATAACAATTTTGAAATAATTCTTAAATCTTGCCTATTGATAAAAACATTTCGAAACTATTGTTTATAGTTAGATAGTAAGTATAGCATATTCTCATAGTTTAGGCAACAGTTTTAATGAAATGCCACCATAGAGTGAGAAACTATTGCCACAGACTTTTTTAGTTATGCTACGTTCGGCAACAATTAAGAGTAACAATTTTCATAGTTTTTACTACATTTTTTAAATATCCTAAAGGGAAAAAATGTTGTAGTGATATTCCATACAAGAAATGGAGTCTACTCAAGATGCTAGCTGCATGTATTGATAATTCTAGAAAACAGAGAGACAACCAGTATTTGCAACAACTTGAGAGGGCGCTCTGGAAAGAATACAACAAATAATAACTTTCCATACAAATGTCAAGATGAGGATGAGAAGAAATAGAATTGAGGCCCTAAAAAATGATCCTGATGAGTGGGTGGACAACCAACATGAATTGCAATGCATGCTTGGCAACTACTTTTAAAATAAATTGTCCCAATATCCGCCTGCTATATTTGAAATACTTGGCATTGCTAGAGGATTAAAGATTTGTTGGGAAAGAGGGTTTCAAAAGGTTGAAGTTTTCTCTGATTGTGCTGAAGCGATCAACATTCTCAAAAGGAAATCTCGACTCCATGTCATCCTTATATCCACATTGTCTTGTATATATTCTACTAATCTCCTTTATCTAGAGAATTAAACAATCTTTGATCAATCTCCACCTTTTCTCCAAGAGGTGGCGAATGATGAAAGATTAACCCTCTCTTGTTTTTCTATTTCGTGATGGTTGTACTTTAGATTATGTGATTATTAGATTATAGTTTTCACTCAAAAAAATTAATCAAGTATATACAATTAATGATCTGGTGGTGAACCTTAAGAATTGCAGAAGTCAGGACTGCTCCAACTAAGGAACATTTTATCAAGCAAGCATCTGCATTAATGCAAAGGAATAGTTCTTAGCATCAGTAGTATAGTTCTCACTGTCACATATGTATTTAGGAAGATGTAAAAACTATAATGTAGAGTTTAACGTGCCTTCTAGTTTTGAGTTCTGAAGAGCAGCATTATTCAGTGAAACTCTACGAAAAGTGGCTCGATTAAATTGACATCTTTACAGAGGCAAGGGCAAGATGGATAAGGTAAGAGACTAGTAAAATCGATCATGATGAAAATTTTGGAAGTATTGATCTGAGTCCCTTACCGAGGGAAATTTGAACAGTCGAAAATGCATTCTTCAACATTAACATCCTGACAAATAAACTTGGGATGGTAGTTAATTCTTAAACTATAAGAAAGATATTTCTTAATATATATCTGTGTGTGTATCTCATAACATCAAGTAACAATAGATATGGAGAGAATAAGAGCTTGTTTGATCTATTTTCTGTTTTTATGTTCTTAAAACAATTATGTAGAGTAATTTTTTTGAACAAGTTTTGGAAACAAAAAAAATGAAAAAAATATGTTTGAATCATTATTTTAAAAAAATATAAAGTGGTGAAAGAATTTAAAATAATAATAATTATTATTTTATTGAGATAATTGTCATTAATGAAATCATTATGTTTCTTGCCTTTTCTCTTATTCTGCAGAGCAAAAAATAACAAAATATCAACAAAATATTCTATTTTTTTTAATTTTTCAGAATAATTTTTAAATTTTTATTTTTCAAAATAGATATAGCAGAAAACATATTTACAAACATGCTTTTTTTTATGTTTTTTTTTCAAAAGAAAACTCTTCTAAAAAAATAATAATCAAACAGGTTCTAAGTATTTTGAGAATTTTACTTACCAAAAATTTTGTGCAATCTAGGTTTGTTTGCACCATTCTAACATCTTTAAAACCAGCATAGCTGAAATCCATGAATGGCAAACTCTGAAACTCCATAATTGAGTGGGTTATAGCTTGAGTATATTGCAATAGAAAGGGAAGATATATTAATTGTGTGTTTTACCTATTATCACCATAATATTAATCGACACTATTAGGGACAAAAATATCCTGACACACCTATATATAAAGACCTAGAAGTGAGTATGTTGCAAGTACAAAAATTCTTTGTCAAATTAGAAATAAAAAATAAGATATTACCTTACCAGAGAGGTCAAGGTCAAACAGAAAATTTATCGCTTGAGGATGTCCCACCCCCTTGATAACTTCTTCATGTTTCAACTTTCGAAGTACAAATGGTATTTGACTGATCTGCCCCTGAATTTTTCGAATACGTAGTTTATAACTGATCAATATGCGAAATTAATTAGGCAAAATAGGAGAATTGTTTTATTTTTAACTGTCCACTCATGTTCATTTCAGTGTTGAACTTCGAAAGCCATATCTTAATTTTTTTAAAAAAAACTTAGTTGGGTCTGCCACCAATTAAGCTGCAGTAAAACTATTTAAAAAATAATAATAATAAACACTTGACTATCTCTTTGAAGTTGGGGTATATCATTTGATTGGATTAGTCTCCAAAATTAGACAAGTAAAAGGGGGCAAAATAAGAATCTAAGGCAAGGAATCAAGTATTCAAGTCTTGCTTGAAAGATTTGATCAAAACTAAATCTTGAGATGGGAAGTGAATGTGATAGTTCAAAATTGATATATAAAAATTAAGATAAATAATGAACAAAGTACATGCACGCGAACTAAGTTTGTCCCACTTGCTTTGGCCCTTTTTGGGTTACTATTATTGAATGAGAGGTCAAGGCGTTGTTTTATTTTGTTCTATTTTTTATTTTTTAAAATCATTTTGTAAATCACTTTTTCAAAATTATTTTTTAAAACAAAACAAAAGAAAAACTGTTTTAAAATAAAAAAATCAATCAATAGTGGGGGTTGCTGGTGATTAATGGTATTGACCTATGATAATAGTTGATCATAGTTGACTATAGTTTTCCAAGGGTCAAATATAATGAGTTCCTTTCTTTTGGTCAACAAAACTGCACGTTAAAATAGATAATATAATACTACGAGCAATAATGCCGTATAATCTTACCCATACTCCTGTAACGATTTTTCTAATGTTGTTCTCTTTATTCCTACAAGGATGAAATTTAGGAATTATGTAATACTTGCATATATGAAATTCGGAGAAATATTATATATGTCCGAACAAAATTGAAGAAGAGGAAGGCATAAAAAAATACCCAACTTTTTTATTGAATTAATCAAAGGTTGTTACAATAAAAAAAATCCTACATATAGGGCTATTTATAGAATCCTAGTTGAATAAAAAAAATTCAAACGCTAATCCTAATCCTAAAATATAAACTGTATAATCTGGATAAGCAGAGATAATGAAGAGATAATCTAGATATACATAGATGTCCAATTTTTTTTTTTTGAAATAATGCAAAATATTAAAAGATAATATACAAAGCCAATAAATTAAATAAATCAAGGAGATATTATTATTAGATGACTAAAAAGAGGGAGATATTATGATTCCATTGAAAAATATTGTTTCCCAAGTCAATTGCTAAAATTCCCCCTTCCAATGAATGCATGAAACAGCACTTCAAATAATAAATATTAATTGGATTTTGAAACGGCAAAAACAAAAAAAAAAAAAACAAAAAACCCTTTACTATCAAAATTGAAAATATCATATATTTCCCAAAAAAATTCTAGAATTTTTTCTATTTTCTTAGGATGGCATTCATTTTTCAGTTCATTTTTTTTTAAAGAAAAACATCACTACAACATTGCTGAGGTAATTAATCAGAGAAGGCATATATAATCAAGCAAAGAAATTGAACTTACCCATCAATCCAATGATAGCCACTTATATTTGCCACTTCTTTCAAGTCATTTCTCCATTTTTGCACCTGTTCTTGAGTAAATATCTCACAATGTTGTTGAAACGCAGCAGCAAAAGTTCCTCTTTGATGTCGTACATCAGATGGATCTACGTTATAGAACACTGGGAAAACGAATCAGCTCCAAGCCTTTTTACAGTCAACAATCTTTGAGAGCTCATCCAAACACCAAGTTGAAGCAGCGTAATCCTTAGAGAATATGATAATGGCACAGAGAGACTCTTCAATTGCTTGAATCAGTTCTGGGCTGATATCTTTCCCTTTCCTTATATCATAATCTATGAAAGTTCTGATACACCTTTCTTTCAGAGCATTGTGTAACTCAGCTGTGAAGTCTCTGCGTGTGTCTTCTCCTCTGAAACTCAAGAAGACATGATACTTCCATGGTGGGATTGTTAAGTTCGTTGAAGTAGAGACACAGGCTAATTCATTGCTTGATGGACCCCATGGCACGGGTGACATAGCATTAATGGCAACGAAGCCTGAGGATGGTAATCATGAGCATGGTGACATAGAAGGAGCCCAATACTTCCAATCCAACGTACCTAAAGACCCATTGGAACATATTGGAGGTCCAATGACAAGAGCCCGAACCAAAGCCATGAAGCAAGCCTTGTTCAGTCTTGTGCAAGAAGTTCAAGAGCTTGGAGAGCATTGGGGCACTCCCCTCAAGTCCAAAGGAGAGCATCTATATGTGTATAATGTATTTAAGATCCAAACTCATGAAGAGTCAAGCCCAAGAGATGCAGACCTTAGCCCAATGCAAGGAAGACTACAAGTTGAGCCTCTTGCATGCAAGGAGGCATGAAACCCTAGTAAAGAAGTCAAGAGTGGCGTGATTTCAAATCCTTTATCATCCCTTGATTGTCTCCTAAATTATTTCCTATTTTAATGGTCCTTTGATTGATTTTCTATTTTGAGTCTAGTCAAAGGTTAGAATTAATTATAATATTAATTTCTAAATTTTGTAATCCCATAATTTTAGGATCACATCTCCTAAATTATGTGGCTGAATATTTTATCATTATTTCTCCTTTTAGTATTAGGAAATTAGGGTTTTAATTTTAGAAAATATTTTTCTATGAGCCTATATAAATTAGGCATGCTCCCTATTGTAAACGACACAGAAGTTGAATGAAATTATTCATTTTAGAGTTTATAACTCTTGTGAGCCTTAGTGCTTTGTGGTGGTATCCTGTGTGAGAAACCGACGTGATCAAGAGCGTGATCAACTCTTGTGGTGTCTTCGAAGGTTGAGGTTCCTAGAGGCAGGTGCTCTAGAGGATCTTCTCCTTGATCATTATCCTATTGTTTACTTCATACCTTTCTTTATTTCCGTCATAAATTTCGTCCCTTTCTTTTTGTTCTTGTGTTTTTGTTGTTTCAGGGTTCTGTCCCTAAACTAGCACGATTCTGCTTCCGCGTCCCTATCAGATTGGTATCAGAGCTTTGGTTGCTAGTTTTGGTTTAAATTCTTGTCCTTCCTTCTTCTTTTTCATCTTGAGTTATTTCTTTTTGTGATCATCTCTTATCTACCCCATCTACTTCTATCTTTTGGTTTTTCTCTTCTTCATCTTTGTGACTTTTATCTTATGTGAGTTTTCATTTTATTAGCCTTCTCAAAAAAAAAAGAAAAAAAATACCTAGAAATTCGTGCAAAAAAAAGGCAAAAAAAAAAGTGTTAGTGTGTTGAGAAAAAAAAAGAGAAAAAAAAATCCGAAAATTCAAAAAAAAAATTTACAAAAAAAAATATATTGCTGTGAGTTATGACTGTAGAAAAAGGCTATTCTTGAACTCCAAGTCACCAAGAGGTTGCTTAAAGAGAAAAGTCAACTTGGGTGATAAGAAAGTCTTTTACGTTGATCACTTTCTTATTTTTTATTTTTGGTAGCACTTTTCAAATTCTCTACTCTCTTATTTGCTATTTGTGCTACTCTCTTATTTTATTTAGTTTTTTTTATTTTTGTCTTTGAGTATTTGACTCTTTGACTTTTACTTCTTTTTTTCTTATTTTTTTGTTGTCACGTGTGGTTTTTCCTTTAATAAGCTTAATTTTATTTGAAAATTTTGCTTTCCTATTTGTTTCAAAATTGCAAAAAAAAAAAATCCTCTTTTCACCTTGTGCTTGTTTTCTAGTTTCCTTAATTTAGAAGATATTCACTTGATTGTTCCTTAGTTTCTTGATTTGTGGGTTTCACCATTGGATTCTATCCACAAGCTTAGTGAGTGGTAAAAGGCAAGTGTGTTTTTCATCATTAAAAAAAAAGCCATTACTTTTTTTTTGTGTGAAACACGAGTGACTTTATCTTGAGAGTAAACACGTGAGTTTGTGTGTGTGAGGACCTATTTTTATCTTATATGGTTTCTAGTGCTTCTGTGAACATGAGTAACAAGGATGAATCCCCTAGTATTGATATGAACTCTGTTTTAGAACTTATCAAAACACAGTTGCAGCAGTTTCGCTTGGAACTTGATCATAGGTTCCATAAAGAGGATAAAGATGAGCCGGAGACTTCCTCTTCTAAAGGAAAGAAGCATAAGATCCCCAGCGATGATGAGGAGTATGAAGAACCCCCTTCTCCTAAGGGAAAGAAATCCTTAAAGCGTGGTGTTGACTTACCGGACCAAAAAGTAAAGTATCCTTCATTCAAGGGAAGCAACAATCCAGAAAAATACCTTGATTGGGAAATGAAGATGGACCAAATCTTCATGACTCTTGATTTGTCTGAGTCAAGGAAGGTAAAAACTGCTTCTTTGAATTTCACTGACTATGCTGTTTATTGGTGGCAAGATTTACAGTACAAAAGAAGCCAACTTGGGAAAAAGCCCATTAAAACGTGGGAGAAGCTTAAAAGGTACTTGAGAAAGGCTTATGTCCCCAGCTACTACTATACAGAGCTGAATAGAAAATTGAGAATGTTTTCTCAAGGATCTATGACAGTGGAGGAGTATGTGCACGAGTTGAATATCTTGAAGTTTCGTGCAAACATTCAAGAAAATGAACGTGAAGCAATGTCAAGAATTATGGATGGCTTGAGGCCAGAGTTGAGAGATAAGCTTGACTTGTACACTTTTGTGGACAAGGAAGAGCTCATACACAAGGCTATAAAGTTGGAGCAGAGAAATAAGAACAAACGTTCCAAGTCCTCTTGGAAAGACTCCAAGACAACTTCCAAATGGAAGGATTCCAAAGCCAAAGATACATCCCAAGCCAAGGAAGAAATAAAGACCAAGTATGAGGGTAAAACTTCTAACCCTAAACCTTCTTCTTATTCATCTTCTCCTATTAAGTGTTTCAAATGTCATGGTGTGGGCCACATGGCGAGAGATTGTAGCAATAAAAGGGTTATGATCTTGAGAGATGATGGTGGCTATGATAGTGTGCATGAAAGTGATAAAGATGATGCTGATAATGTTGATGATGATTCTACCTCCCATGAATCAAATGATGAGCTTGAATGCAATGGTGTAGTTGACTCTATCTTGGTGGCAAGAAGAGCTCTCAATATTCAACCAAAGGAGGATGATGAACATGAGCAACGCGAGCATATTTTTCACACTAGATGCTTCATCAAAGAGAAAGTGTGTAGCATGGTAATTGATGGTGGTAGTTGCACTAACGTCGCTAGCACTTTACTTGTAGATAAATTATCTTTACCTTTAATCCCACACCCTAAGCCCTACAAATTGCAATGGTTGAATGATTCTGCTGAAATTAGGGTTTCTAAGCAAGTGTTGATTACTTTCTCTGTTGGAGTTTATACTTGTGATGTATTATGTGATGTAGCCCCTATGCTTGCTGGACACTTGTTATTAGGTAGGCCTTGGCAGTTTGATAGTAAGGCTACTCATGATGGTTTTAGAAATTGTTACAAGGTGCCTTTTAAAGGCAAGACTGTTGTATTAAATCCTCTTAGGCCCATCCAAGCCTATGAAGATCAACTAAAGATTACTCAAGATTACAAGCAAAGGAGAGATCTCCTTGATTGTGGCATGAGTGAGAGAGAAAAGAAAGAGAGTATTACTTTACTTGAAAATCAATCAAAAGAGAGGAAAAAGAGTGGTGAGAAGGTGAGAAAAGAAAAAAATAGAATGGTGGGAGTGAAGGAAAATAGTGAAAAAAAAATATTATTGTGTGGGAAAAGTAAGATTCAAGAGGCTTTGATGAGTGAGCAAGCTCTTATTGTAATTCCCAAGAATATTTATTTTTCTACTAATACTTTTGACCCCACTTTGCCTTCTAGTGTTGTCTCTTTGTTGCAGGATTATAGAGATCTATTCCCTGATGAAATTCCTGATGGACTTCCTCCCTTAAGAGGAATTGAGCATAGGATAGATTTCTTGCCTGGAGCTGCTATTCAAACAAGCCTGCTTATAGGGCTAACCCTGAAGAGACTAAGGAGATCCAGCGCCAAGTAGAGGAATTGATGATGAAAGGCTTTGTGCGTGAGAGCCTTAGCCTTGTGCTGTCCCTGTTATCTTGGTGCCAAAAAAAGACGGATCTTGGAGGATGTGTGTTGATTGTAGAGCAATCAACAAAATCACTGTAAAGTATCGTTACCCTATCCCTAGACTTGATGATATGCTTGATGAATTACATGGTGCTTCTATCTTTTCTAAAATTGATCTTAGAAGTGGTTATCATCAAATTCGTATGAAAGAGGGTGATGAATGGAAAACTGCCTTTAAAACTAAATTTGGATTATACGAATGGTTAGTTATGCCTTTTGGTTTGACTAATGCTCCTAGCACTTTTATGGCATTAATGAATCATGTTTTTAGAAAGTTTATAGGCAAGTTTGTTGTGGTTTACTTTGATGATATTTTGATTTATAGTAAATCTTTGACTGATCATATGAATCATCTTAAAAATGTGTTTGACATCTTGAGGGAATATAAATTATATGCTAATTTTCAAAAGTGTTTCTTTTGCATGGACTCTGTTATCTTTTTGGGATTTGTTGTTGGATCACAGGGAATTCGTGTAGATGAGGAGAAAGTTAAGGCTATTCGTGAATGGCCAACCCCTAAGAATGCAAGTGAAGTGAGAAGCTTCCATGGCTTAGCAAGCTTCTATAGGAGATTTGTTAGGGATTTCTCTAGCATTGCTGCCCCTCTTAATGAACTTGTTAAGAAGAATGTGACCTTTAAATGGGATAAAACACAAGAAAGGGCCTTCCAAACCCTAAAGGATAAATTGACTAATGCCCCTTTACTTGTTTTGCCTAATTTCTCTAAAGCATTTGAAATTCAATGTGATGCTTCTGGTATTGGTATAGGTGCTGTTTTAATGCAGGATTCTAAGCCCATAGCTTACTTCAGTGAAAAGCTTCACGGCGCAGCTTTGAATTATTCCACCTATGACAAAGAGCTTTATGCTCTAAAGAGGGCCTTAGAAACATGGCAACATTATTTGTGGCCCAAGGAATTCATCATTCATTCTGATCATGAAAGTTTAAAGTTTCTCAAGTCTCAAGGTAAGTTAAACAAGAGACATGCTCGCTGGATGGAATTTATTGAAACCTTTCCTTATGTGATTAAGCATAAGCAAGGTAAAGAAAATATCGTTGCTGATGCCTTATCTCGAAGGTATACATTACTTTCCTATTTGCATGCTCAATTACTTGGTTTTGAGATTCTAAAAGATCTTTATAAAACTGATCCTGATTTTGAAAATATTTGGAAATCTTGTGAAAATCATGGATCTGGTGATTTCTTTAAATTTGATGGATTTCTTTTTAAGAAAAATAAATTATGCATTCCTATTTGTTCTATGCGTGAGTTGCTTACTAAGGAAGCACATAGTGGTGGTTTGATGGGACACTTTGGTGTAGATAAAACTTTGGCTATTTTGTTGATCATTTCTTTTGGCCTCACATGCGGAAAGATGTCATATCTGTTTGTGATAAATGCATTAAATGTAGACAGGCAAAATCTAAGATCCAACCTCATGGACTTTACTCTCCTTTACCCGTCCCCTCTCACCCTTGGGAACATATCTCTATGGATTTTGTAATTGGATTGCCTAAATCTTCTGCAGGCAAAGATTCCATATTTGTTGTTGTTGATAGGTTCTCTAAGATGGCACACTTTATTGCTTGTGCTAAGACTAATGATGCTGTTAACATTGCTGACTTATTCTTTAAAGAGATTGTTCGTTTGCATGGTTTACCTAAGACTATTGTGAGTGACAGAGATGTGAAGTTTCTTAGTCATTTCTGGCGTACCCTATGGCATAAATTAGGGACTAAGTTACTTTTTTCCACTACTGCCCATCCACAAACTGATGGTCAAACTGAGGTAGTTAACAGAACTATGACTACATTATTAAGAGCAATAATTCAGAAGAATTTGAAGAATTGGGTGAATTGTTTACCTCATATTGAATTTGCTTACAACAGGGCTGTTCATTCTTCTACTTCTTATTCTCCATTTGAAATTGTTTATGGTTTCAATCCATTATCTCCTATTGATATTTTACCTTTGCCTTTCTCTGAGCATGCTAACATTGATGGCAAGGAAAAAGCTAAGTTTGTGCAGGACTTACATGCTAAGGTTAAAGCAAATATAGAGCGAAAGAATGAGCAATATGCCAAGCAAGCTAATAAAGGCAGGAGACGTGTGATCTTTGAGCCTGGAGATTGGGTTTGGTTACATTTAAGGAAAGAGAGATTTCCTAATCAAAGGAAGTCCAAACTTCAAGCTCGAGGAGATGGACCTTTTCAAGTTTTGGAAAGAATTAATGATAATGCTTACAAGATTGATTTGCCTAGCTCTTATGGCAATGTTAGTGCCACATTTAATGTTTCTGATTTATCTTTATATGATTCTGCAGATTCGAGGACGAATCCTTTCCAACTGGGAGGGAATGATGGACCCCATGGCACGGGTGACATAGCATTAATGGCAACGAAGCCTGAGGATGGTAATCATGAGCATGGTGACATAGAAGGAGCCCAATACTTCCAATCCAACGTACCTAAAGACCCATTGAACATATTGGAGGTCCAATGACAAGAGCCCGAACCAAAGCCATGAAGCAAGCCTTGTTCAGTCTTGTGCAAGAAGTTCAAGAGCTTGGAGAGCATTGGGGCACTCCCCTCAAGTCCAAAGGAGAGCATCTATACGTGTATAATGTATTTAAGATCCAAACTCATGAAGAGTCAAGCCCAAGAGATGCAGACCTTAGCCCAATGCAAGGAAGACTACAAGTTGAGCCTCTTGCATGCAAGGAGGCATGAAACCCTAGTAAAGAAGTCAAGAGTGGCGTGATTTCAAATCCTTTATCATCCCTTGATTGTCTCCTAAATTATTTCCTATTTTAATGGTCCTTTGATTTGATTTTCTATTTTGAGTCTAGTCAAAGGTTAGAATTAATTATAATATTAATTTCTAAATTTTGTAATCCCATAATTTTAGGATCACATCTCCTAAATTATGTGGCTGAATATTTTATCATTATTTCTTCTTTTAGTATTAGGAAATTAGGGTTTTAATTTTAGGAAATATTTTTCTATGAGCCTATATAAATTAGGCATGCTCCCTATTGTAAACGACACAGAAGTTGAATGAAATTATTCATTTTAGAGTTTATAACTTTGTGAGCCTTAGTGCTTTGTGGTGGTATCCCGTGTGAGAAACCGACGTGATCAAGAGCGTGATCAACTCTTGTGGTGTCTTCGAAGGTTGAGGTTCCTAGAGGCAGGTGCTCTAGAGGATTTCTCCTTGATCATTATCCTATTGTTTACTTCATACCTTTCTTTATTTCCGTCATAAATTTTGTCCCTTTCTTTTTGTTCTTGTGTTTTTGTTGTTTCAGGGTTCTGTCCCTAAACTAGCACGATTCTGCTTCCGCGTCCCTATCATTGCTAGTCGCCATTGTTGACAAGTTCGAGTTGATTAATTTTCTCAGAGAAACACAGGCTTGAAATACTAATCCAAGAGGCAGTTTCAACATGTTTTAAATTAGATCAGAGTACTACGTCTCAGGGAAAAACAATTATGGTCAACATGGTTTGGTGAAGTGGGGACCACCCCACGTAGACAACCGTGTTGACCATCATTGTTTTTGACTGAACTAGAGTACTACGTTTCATCATGAGTGCATTACCCTTTCTATTTTACTTTAATTATATATACCTTCATTCTATTTTTGAAACATGTACACCCTTAATATGATTAGTTTAAAAACATAAACATCACTTCTATTTTTAATATTTTATTTCCATACCTCTAACAGTTAGCTGACTGTTAAGTGATATATGTTGAACAAAAATCCTCCTTCTATAAATATAAATCATTCAAATTACCCAAAAATATTAATGCATATATTTTTTGCTTTTTCTTTATATTTTAATTTTTTTAGTTATGTAAATGTATTTATTTAGTAATTTTAAAAAATTTAGATACATAAATTGGAAAAATAATATTCAAACACATAGGTAAAAAATTTAATGAGATAAGGATTTAATATGATAAATTACTCTATATAATTTATGTTTATTTTTCTTTTAGTTTCATTAATTTTAACACAAAATTTTTAAATTATTTATTTAAATATTAATTATTTAAAGGTTTTTAAAGGGGTGTGGGGGGGGGGGGCTAAGCCATAAGATTATTACAAGGGAAAACTAATATTCAGTAGATAGGATAGGAATAGTTTTTCACTTTTTTCTGTTGTGCTTTTCCTGCTCTTTATTCGTTTGTATTTAGTTTACATTCTGTTGGATATAATTACAAAAAATTAAGTATTTTAAAATATTTAACTGAATATTACTAACAGTATTATTAGACTAAAATATAAGTTTTAAAAATAGAATGGAGATCTTTATAATTTTAATAAAATAGAAGGAAACTCACTATATTTTACTCTAATAATAATAATAATAATCGGGTGGTGGAAACCAACGTTTACCTCATATTTTAATGAATAAAAAATAATTTTAAATTTAATAAATTATCTGCTTGCGTCTGTCCTCTCTCTCTATATATAACTTATAATGATAATATACTTTTATATTTCTTTTGCAAGTGGGAGAT
The DNA here is from genome assembly GCF_029017545.1 of Prosopis cineraria. Classification (NCBI taxonomy): domain Eukaryota; kingdom Viridiplantae; phylum Streptophyta; class Magnoliopsida; order Fabales; family Fabaceae; genus Prosopis; species Prosopis cineraria. Next base: position 19,200,600 of record NW_026555339.1, on the reverse strand, counting down.
GTTGACATTCTATGACTGTCCTAAATTTTCATTTGAAAAAAAGTTCGACCTAATAAAATTATTATTTGTTTTCTTGGCCCGGGAACAAGTCACTTATCCGCATCACAACTTTGACCGTTAGAAATGGCTCCTCTTTCTTCGCCTCCTCTTCTTACTTTTTAACCATTAGATCAAAATTTTGGATGATCATTTTTCTCAAAATATTTTATTTTATTTTCCTTTAACTGTATTTTTTAACTGTTCTTATTAAATTTTAAGAGTTGAACTTTATTATTTATATCTTTTATAATTTTATATTTTAATAATAATTTTATAGGAAATCAAATATAAACTATCTAAATCTTGATCTAATGGCTTAATTCAAGATCTCGGATTGGAGTCTCACATGAATGCAAAAGGCATCTTTGAGCTAAACCTAATTAATTAGGTTCAACAATGCTTAGATCTGACAAACTCATATACATACATATATATATATATAAAGAAAAATATTTACAGTTACATTAATTTCAAGAGTCTCTGTGCGTGCACATTTTTTATTTAATTTCAAGAGTCTCTGTGCGTGCACATTTTTTATTTGGTTCTTTAAAACTTTCATTATGTATGAAATACTATGTGTTTTTATTGTAGAAGTTTCTCACGGATTACAGCTAAGACAGAATTTCTCTCTAATTTTCTTACTGAATTTATCTTTAAAAGGAATTCTCACAATTTTTTTCCATGGAAAAAGCAATGAGCGAATATTTTGCTAGAAAGTTAAGAGAATCTTCCCACCTGATGGCTAGAAGCTCGCCACAGAACACTCTAATTTTTTCCTAGAAGAAAATTTAGTAGTGAGAACCAGCCCAGATTATTATTAAGAAAAAAGGCTCATGCTTTTATTCCAACAAAATCATAATATAAATCTTATAGATCATTCTCTAATAAAATAAAAACCCTAAATGTAATTAATCCTATATCCCATTATCACCATTCACTAGATCATCCTTTCCTTTCTAAATGGAACCCAATGCTCTCATGAATCTCATCTCATTGTCCTCACAGACTTCAAGCCATTGATTAAACTATACCCATCTATATGGTATCCTTGATTGGCCCCATCTTTGGAAATTATTGGCCCTTGAATTTATTTAATCGAGTATGATTTCATTTCATATATGAATCTTGAAGTATACAAGACTAATTGTAAGATACTGTAATACACAATAAGTGTATTTTATTTTGATAGTAATAAGTGTAATTTATTCTGGGTACAACACTTTTGAATCATAGGTAGCATGTATAGCAGTTTAATACTCAATTAAGTACGCTTGAAGACGTCCAACACTGGCTCGTAAACAACTTCTTTCGCATTGGAAGCCATAATGAAATCAAGATGACCATATTCTTCACTATAAACCACCTCAAGCTTGCCTTTATCATGATCTTTGAGATCGTTATTAATCAAAAACTCCACGTCTTTCACGTCTGCTAAGATATCATTCTTTCCATAGCAGAGGAAAAGAGGAAAGTCTTTTGGGATGCTAGCCATGTTATATTGGGGAGGGTTCAATTGTCCATAGTGTTGCATGTTTGTATTGGATTTCCGTAGTCATACTTCGCTATCTTTCTTGTGCTGACCACTGCTCAAAATCACAGTTACTATGATAAAAACAATGATAATAAATTATTTTTTGGGCTCAAACACCATTTTTTTCTCCTAAATTCTTTTCAGGAGCATTAGATGCTTTATACAGGATGATGGGGCAATATTCCCCCTAAACAATTTATTTTCAAGAGCAGAATCGCTCTTCAATTAGAGACTCATCATCTTCTCTGTTATTTGCTAACATGGAATAGTTGTAGAGCCTATACATAGTGATAGAAAGGTATTTTGATATGTTTTGCCACCGTTTTGTTGCATAAACCTAGCACAATTCCTGCCATTGTCAGCCCCTTTGGCCCACGTCAAATTATCAACATTGGTCAGAATGCCTTGTTGTCACTTTGCGTGAGCCCCACAACTATTTCATGTTAGCGAATAATAGAAAAAGTAACAAGTCTCAGATAAAACGGCTATTTTGCTCTTGAAAAATTATTTCGGTGGGATATTTTCTCACCTTTCTATATAGGGTGCCCAACATTCTTAAAAAAAAAGTTTAGAGGGAAAAATGGTCCTTAACTCTGTATTATTTTTTTTTTGTTGAAGTCATTCTGAAATAAAACCAACAATATATGAACACGTACAACTAGGGGAAGTAAATAATTAGGCCTCCTTTTAAAGAAGGGTTACTAATAATCATTCATTTCAAAACCTTGACAATGGTATAGCATACACTTCCTCATTTTAAAATTAGGATAAAATGGCAATTTGATCCTTAAACTGTAGGCCAACTTGCCAAGGAGCATCTGAGACTCTAAAATATGACTTTTTGATGTATAATTTACACAATAAAATTACTAAAAGATGTATTCATGAGAAAAATAATATCGAATCCTTTAATTGAGTGATGGTGTGTGTTTTTCTGTCAACAGCAAAAACAAAATTATGCTAATGTAATATTGCATGGGAATATCATAGGACCACACCCTAATTAATCAAGGGATTGGATTTATAAAATTAAATAAAAAAACAACTTACCTTGAGAAAAATGGATCAAGTTCTTAGTCGCTGTTGGTTGAGGCTCATAAAGAAGAAGGGTATCTATCGTCGTATAACTGATGCAACAGCTTGGGCCTAATAAAATATGAGAGCAATTTATAAAATAATTATGTATGTGACAAAAGCAAATAAGTTGAGGGATAAAAAATATAAAACTGTCATAACCAATGTGCATATATAAGAACTTGAAGATATATTTTATTCTACAGTATACCTGTAAAAAGTTTCACAAGGTCTGAGCAATTGGTGCCTGAAGAATTGCAGATCGTTCCAATAAGCTGGCGAACTTCTTGACTGCTCAATGTTAATAATAATTTAAAAATTAATAAATAATTTTGTAGTTTCATTATGAATAACTTTGTTCTTGAAATCACAAGGCAGTAGATAGTAATAGTTTTTGAAAATGGGACAAAATATTTAATGTTTTATAGATTAGTGCTTCATGAATTTTGTCACTCATGATGGGAAATAAATATGGACGACTTGCTAGAAAATGACCATATTTATATTATTCTAAAAGCTTTTTATCTATGATATATTGGACCAACTAACCAAGAGATGATCCTATTATTAATTCTTTTATATTGCATAAGAAACTTTCCATTTGAACCAATTAATTAAGAGAAGTTGGAAGTATAAAATAAAGCACAGTGAGCTATGAATTTTTTGTGGGGTAGCATTTCATTTGGTACACAATACTTTTGACTTGGGAAAAGATTTAGGGTTAAGCACAATTTTTCCCTTAAAACCTTTTTTTAGAAGTATTAGACACATTCTAGTGAAAGGTAGGATAATATCCCTCCTAAACAAGTTTTCCAAGACCAAAATCGCTATTCCATTAGAGACTTGTCTTTGTCTGCTAACATAAAATAGTTGTGGGGCCCATGCATAGGACAATAACGCATTTTAACTCATTTTGTCATCATTTCATTGATAAAATAAAGCATGGTTTTGGCTACTACCATTATTACTTCCAACCCCTTTAGCTTGTAATAGATGCGTAAAATGGGTCAAAATGCCTTACTATTATTGTGATTGGGTCCCACAACTATTCTTCGTCAACAGATAACAAAGAAGATAATTTTGCTTCTAAAAAAATTTTTTGCAAGGGATATTGGCCCACTCTCTAATATAAGATGTATAGCGCTCCTCAAAAAAAAAAAAAGTTCATGGGGGGAAAAATAGTCTTTAACCCAAAAATTAAAGCATTTAGTCTTATATGTTTAAGGGTTAAATGGAAAATTAGCTCCTAAGCTATAGATTCAAGAGCGCTTAAGATCCTAAACTTATTTTTTATGTAATATTCCCCTTTGACTTTTGAAAATGGTGCAATCTAACCCTACTGTTAACAAATGTTAACTTTGATGATTAGTTGACCAAAAAATGATAGGAAAAAGAAACCAAAAAATTACAGTAATTTAAAGCCCCAAAAAATTACATAAAAGGATCAAGAAAATTTTATTGGTTCTTTTTTTGTAATTGCAGACATCCTTTTTTTTTATCATTTTTTTACTTAACTAATAATCAAAGTTAATTTTTATTAACTATAGAGAGCCAAATTACACCATTTTAAAAGTTAAAAGGGAACATTGTACCATACATGAGTTTAGGATAAGGTATTAGACACTCTTAGGCCTATAATTTAGAGGCCAATTTTTTACCTATATTTAATATATTTTTGACCAATGAAATCAAAATAAGAAGATTTAAAGTGCTAATAATATTAATAACCAAAGTTTGTCATAGAATCCCTAAGATATAAAAATTTCAAATGTCTTGATTTTATTGGAAGCAAGTATTTAATATATATATATATATATATTAACCTTACTATTCCATCTATTTTTTTGGTAAAATATATTCCAACTATTTGTAATAACTTGCTTTCACATTTTAGAGGCATATAATCAACAAATGCTTCAAATTGCTTAGTTATCGCCTTGCTTTCTAAATGTGATACCAAATAGTAAAGTTAAGTAGCATTGTTTTTTAAGTTTATATTGCTTACCTCTTTGGGATGAACTCACGGAGCTTTAACCAATATAGAGCCTACAATAACAATGAAAAAGCAAAAAAAAAATTCGTCAAGTTAATTAATCGCTTATTAATTATATAAATGAAATTCTATATATGAACAAAAAAATATTGGAAAGTGTGTAACATTAGCTAGAAGGGAGCGAGCAGCCAATTGAACTGCAGGCGAAGGAATGTTATTGAGATGAGCAATTGGGGCAAATAAAGCAGCAGATCTGATCATGTTCAACAAGTTCTTCTGGGAAAATGCAGCCAAAGCTATTAAAGTCCCCTGAACTATATAATTTGAAATTAATTAAAGCTATATTCAATATATATATATAGATGGTTGCACATGTATCAGGTCATATTCAATTTCAAAGGAAAAAATCATCAATAAGAATTATTTATTTTGGTGTCATGTACATGCATACTGAAATTTTCTTTTAAAAAAATCAATACAATATGTTAAGTTATCCATGTACAAAATCAAGATATATTATATTAAATATATTTCGATCGTCATCTTGTTTTAGTTTTATTTCATTGATGTTTATTTCATGTGTTCAAAAGAGAAAACATTAAAATTAAGAGCAAAAGAATTATTGAAATACTAATTATTAACTGGGAATGTCCGGCATAGTACAATTTCTGCCCAGTATGATTGAAGACATATTGAACTAAAGCATGAAGATCATAAGAGGACAATTCATCCCATGACCACTCCCAATAGGCCTAGATTTTTTAAAAAAAAATTAAGGGAAAACCAAATAAGTAGTACGTTAATAAAATATGAGTCCCTGAAAAGGTTATATTAAATTAAGATGGAAGGACAAGTTGTTTGAATTTAATTTCAGTTTGGAACTAAAACATTCTAGAGTTTTGATAAATGACCAAGTCATTTGTAATTTGAGACTAATATTAGAAAGTAAACATTTGACATTAAAGAACCAAAGGTCAATGAATAATTTGACATTGATATATATTGCAAAATTTGACATTAGATGCCCACATTTACCCTCCATTAATTGATATGGGAGGAAAATAGAGATGAGCAAAAAAAAATTAATGGTGTACTTGGATTGATGAGGATTTGGATTTGTAATTGGACCAAAGCTCTCATTTGGATGTACAAGAATTAATGAATTTGGATTTAATTTAATTCCAAATCTATTTCTCATTATAATTTTTTATAATTTTAAATTCCCTCTACACCATAGTCATTTCAAATTTCAATCACTTCAAACATTTTATTCTTTTTATATTTTTACTATTAATGCCTCTATACTCTGAATCTTTTCTCATATTTAGTTATTTTCTGTTATCAATTGAAAAATGGATGTAAACTTAGCTACTTCAAATTTTTCATTTTCGTTTCGAATCTCAACTCGTGTGACATCTCTTTTTCATTTGAAGTTTTTTAAACTACCTGAATAAAATAATTTAAATACATGAATTTGAATTCTAGAATTTAAATTCAAATTCACCAACTCGAACTTTACCCAAGAGGGGGAAAAAATAAAAGAACAAGACATTTGTTTCTCTATAGTATAAATTTTTTATTTAGTTTTCCCTTCTCTTGGGAAAAATTAGACAAAAATAAGGGTGGGAAATTTATTTATTTTTTCTTTAGTCTTCTCTCCTAATTTTCCCTCATGCATATTTCTTTCTCATTCCAACTAAAGCTTTAATGCATTACCATACCTAAAACAAAATTATTTTCAATAGGACATCTTTACACAGTGACAAAGTATTCCGAAACTTAACACTAATATTCTAAAATTTGACAATTACACAACTTTATACATAATATCATTGTGAAATTTTGAAATATGAGTAAATTTTATTATAACGATGACAAATTATTCAACAACCTTTGGATTTTTTAATGAAATTTCAGAAGCTGAGTTCTACACTAAAATCAATCAAATTCATCTCTTAATCTTAAAATGTTATTCTCCATTAAATTAACTTAGGAAAAAATAAGTATAAATAATCAGATATATATATATATAAAAGGTTAAGGTTTCTTTTTATCCCTGAATTATTTTCATAGGAGCACATAGTGTTTTAAACTCTTTGTTGTAACAAAGTTGTCATTAAATCATAATAATATTGCCCCTGATGTTAAAAGAGCCAATGTTAACCCATTAAATTTTCAAGACAACATTACTATGATTTAATTATTCTCAAGGCAACGTTGCTAAGATTTAATTACTTCAAGAGCAACATTACAACAGTTTGAGTTGAACTTATTTTGAGCCAGTAAAATTAACCATCAATGTTGGCCAATTTAATTAATTTAAAAGCAACATTGCTACGATTTAATTACTTCAAAGACAACATTGTTATGATGAAGAGTTTAAAACATTGGTGCTACATGACATTAGGCAGGGGGCGGGGGAGAGGCGTGCTTGTATTATAGAAGGTACCTTATCACTAGTTGAAAGAGATGTGTGGCCATTACTATATTTGGTACCACGAGTATTGCCGAGCCACACATCATATCCATTGTCTGCTAAGATAAACGGCAATGATTTATTAGAAGGCGTGAGCACCCACGTTATCGCATCCTAAAAACCACAAAACACAACATAACGATCCAAGTAAGGGACGATATGATGGTGATACTTGCTACATGAATCAAACAAGACATTATATTTTTTTCATTCACAAAAAAAAAAGAAAAGAAAAAGAAAAACTTACAGCAAGGACACCATGTTGTAACAGAACAGGTGGCTTGTCTGCTTTAGAACCAGATTGCCCACCACAATCCTCTGCATGCTCAGGATATACCCGTCCTCTGTGGTAACCTGAATCACGCAAATCATGTTCATGTATTAGTAATGTTTGGTCTTGTTTAATTTCACAAGGAATACTATAGCTCACTATTTACCTAATTCACACAATCCAAGAAAATCAATTAAAAGTATCTCGTCTTTCTGTAGATGCCCTTCAATTATACCCAAGAATGCTTAAATATGATCTAGTTAGATAATTATATAAAAAATGTTTCAAATTCTAAATCATTTCTCTTAACCCCTCTCTAAATCATAATTACTCAACAATGTCTATACCAAGAGTAGCAGTATTAGAAAAAATACTAATTGCTATACAGATTCTAATGAAATATATAGGAACGATAAAAAAGCTTCTAGAATACTGTATAACTTACAAATAACGCTGTCAAGAGAAAAATTTGTAAACAGAAAAAGGGGTAATATATAAACCTTATGTTCTTGGCATGGGTGGCCTTATTGATAAATAAGTCCCATAAAATTCAAAAACTACAACCAAGTTCCTTAAGATTTAAGTGTAATTTGACCTCCACTTTCAACTACAACTTCAAAATTTACAAGTAAAATTCATAATTCATAAGTTGAATTTCTTGTTTAATGCTTGATATGACATGGAGTTAATTCTACCTACTTAAGGATATAATTAGTCTAATTGGGATGTAGGAAAAGTTATAGAGCTCATTTGAGATTTACATATTTAGCCTACGAGTTATTTAATGTTAGCTTAACTAATAAAGCTATTGACAAATAATTTGGCTTTTACTTACAATTGCAACTTCAAAATATGCAAGTAAAAAATTATAATAATTCACAACTTAAATTTTTTGTTTAACACTTGATATAACATGAAATCTTCATTGAGTTAATTATGCCTACTTAAGCCTATAATTGGTCTAATAGGGATGTAAGCAAAGAATAGAGCTAATTTGGGATTTGCATATTTAACTATGAGTTGTTTAAAGTTAGACTTAATTAATAAAGCCCTTAAAAGTTGGGAAAAATTACATCTAGGTCTTGTGGAGCTGACTTATTTACCAATAAGTTTCGTGAAATTTAAAATCACAACTAGATCCTTTAGGACTTGATGTAATTTGAAATTGGGGTAAAAAGACAATAATGCCCCTATTAAACACATATACACTACATCAGTTAAATAATTTACAACTATTTCATCAATTTACAACTATAATTTTAACTTTTTACAACTGTAACTTTTTATATCTAATAATTAAACTGATCAGTTTAACTATTAAATATTTGAAGTTACAGTTGTAAAAACTTGAAGTTATAGTTATATATTACTAATGAAATAATTGTAAACAATTAATGTTAAACTTTATTAGTAACAAATGATTGTTTAACTATTAGATATCTAAAATTATAGTTGTAAAAAGTTAAAATTATAGTTGTAAATTATTGATGAAGTAGTTGTAAATTAATTATTTGATTGATGTAATGTATGTTTTTATAGGGTATTATTGTCTTTATAGTGTAATTTAAAATTATACTCAAGTCCCAAGGGACCTAGTTATAGTTTTCAAATTTCAAAAAACTTATTTGTAAATAAGCCTTTTCCATAGGACCAATTTGTAATTTTCCCTAACAATTGATTGGGCTTTCACTTACAACCGCAACTTCACCATTTACAAGTAAAAATTTATAATTCACAAATTAAATATTTTGTTTAATTCTTGATATAACATGGAGTCTCCATGGAGTTAATTATGCCTACTTAAGGCTGTAATTGGTCTAACTGTGATGTAAAATTTGTAATTCACTATGTAATTATAGCCTTAAGTAGGCATAATTAACTCCATGTTATATCAAGCATTAAACAAGAAATTGGACTTGTGAAAGCCAAATTAATAAGAGTAGTATTATCTTTGCATCCTAACCTCAAATTACACTCAAGTCCCTAGGGTTTTGGTTGTAGTTTCTAAATTTTAAGGAACTTATTTGTAAATATATTTTCTATACAGGACCTATTTGTAATTTCTCTAATTTAAATTGATTATAGCATAATGTAGTTAAGAAAAAAGTCATTAACTACAAGAGTTAAGTCTAGTAAAAATGACTAATCCCTTGCAGCATAGTGAATATAGGTTTTAACCTTACTAGTAGAGATACCCACATATAATGCCTAACTTACTTTGAACATCTCCAATGAAAGGACACCTAAATGCAAAACAATAATAATAATAAAGGGAAAGAAGTCATGTAATAAATACAAATTTTTTTGTCATATATTAAAATTTGTGACAAAAAATATAAAAAATTAGTACTTTTTAAAAAAAGAAATGAAATTAAAAACAAACATTTTATTTCTCCTGAACTAATTTGATTTATTTAATCTATTGTTAATTTCAAAAATCAAACTAACAAACCTGATGAACCTTCTATGACTCTTTTTTTTTTTTTTGTTTTGTTTATCCCTTCGGAATCGATGATGGTTAATGCAAATCGTTCGTTTCGAAGGAGCAATTTTGCACCTTCTAGAAAACTCTAAATTATGGTGCAATTTTGCCTAAAACTCTAAAAAAACTGTTCAAAGTTCTCCAATCTGAAACAAATATAGATGTTAGCAAACATTGAGCATGAATATATCAAGAAAATTGAAAATTTACAAGACCCAAAGTGTAAATAAAAAAAAAACATGTGTTCATATTTGTCTTAACTAAAACAACCTCTAAGAACAATATTTTATTTTGCCACACTTTACGGTCAGGAGGAGAGGACAGTGAAGAGAGTTTGAACTAATTTGGGTAATGGAAAGAAGAGAGTTAGGAGTTTGTATAGCTTCTAGATGGGTTTTGAATGAAAATATGTTTGTATGGTTGTAATGTGTGACAAAATTAAATATTGTGTCTTAGGTTTTCAGCCGGTAAAGACAAATTTGAATGCATGTATTTCTGTGTATGTAATTCATGTCAATTAAAATGTCAATGTCTCCAATTAACATTCATGGTCAACATTTGCTAACGAGCACATTTGTTAAGAATTGGAGATTTATGCTCCATTTTTAGGATTGATGGGCAAAATTGCATCAAAATGTATTAACTTACTGGTATTTTTGCCTCTAACACATTTACACATGACATAGCTAGTGCGACCCAAAACCCCTGTTATGCATTTGCGATTTTTGCATTGTTTTTTAGAATTAATGTGTAAAATGGCACAATCCTTGAGTTAAGGATGATACTAGTAACTCCTCACAAAATATTTTATGGGTATTTGGGCACCTTAACGCTATTTAAAATTACATGTTCAACCTTTTTTGGGATAATGATATTTTTTAATGAATAGTTTTATTTTTATAAGTGCCCACTAGTACTGTGCATTGTTATTTTTTTAGGTTAAAAGACATTGTTGTCCCTCAATTATTTGCTGAAGAGGGTCTGGTATCATAAACTTACATGTAATGGAATTTTTTCCTTCAACATATAGAAACAGTACATTTGGTATCCTGTCCTTAAAAAAGTTAACTTTAACAATTAGTTGACAAAAAAATTACAAAAAAGAACATAAAAACTACAAAAAAAATGACCTATAAAATTACAAATAAGTACTTTATGAGAAAATTAATATCAATTAAGTCCCTAAAATAATGATGGTCAAAATCATATTTTGGCCCTTTATGTGGGTAAAAAATAATATTTGTATCCCATTATTTCCATGTAGTTTAGGGGACTTAATTGATATTAATTTTTTATAAGGTAATTGTATATAATTTTCTGGGTCTTTTTTTGTGATTTTTGAGATTATTTTTTGCAATTTTTTAGTCAACTAACAGTTAAAGTTAACTTTTTTTAGTAGCAAGGTGCTCAATATGCTATTTTTAAATGTTGAAGGAGGAGATTGCATCACATGAAAGTTTTAGATAATAGATACCCTGATCAGCCAATAGTTGAGGGGCAAAATTGCCATTTAACCTTAATTTCTTTTTACAAAGGATTTACAAATTCTTCATTGATTTTTTCCCATAAATTCTATGCATCAACGATATACTCACTAAGTTCCTATTTACAAGCTACTGTTCATAAAAAAACAAACAATTAATTAGGCATGGTGCCGCGAGGCATGCCAGAGACATAGGGTCTCAAAAGGATGGAAGAACCTAACTTCTAATCAAACACGGGGACCCGAGCTCCCTTACCATAGTTCACCCAAATGTGAGAATGTGAAGTGAATAACACTAATATAGATGCAGAAAAGCAAAGATGCATTAATTAAAGAAAAAGAGTGGTGGGTTATGCCGGCCGTACAACGAAAAATAAAAGACTAAAACTACATGATAAAAAGAAAAATAAAGTAATAGACACAGAGTCTGAGACTGATAGTTTGTTGATGCTGATGATGATTATTGAGAGAGAGAGCTCCTTTATTTATAGATGATCTTGGCTTGGTGTCCAAGCCCCATGATTGCTACTTTTCTTAAATTTAGGAAGCACTTCCTCCATCATATTCACTCATCATAGGTGATGGTTTTGACTTAATGGCTAAGACTTCAAAAATATATTTATTTTCATATAATTATTTTAAAGCCAATTAAGTTGAGTTAGGCTAGGGCCTCCAAATTCACAATTTGGTGCAAACAATGCCCCCTGCATACAAATTGGCTAGAGTCTTCGTAGGCCAATTTTGTATGGATATATCTTGAAGGACCGGCTTATTCTCATTTTGATTTATGGTTGATATGATACTTTTCTTAAAGGACACCCTTATGATTGAGGACTAAGGACTATGTGATCTAGCATATGAGCAAGTTTCTCAAGGTTTAGGATCTCAAGAGCTAATTTAAGAATTGGCCCTTCGAGTTTTTAGACTATAAGGACTAATTCTGTAAAATCTAGCTATCGCAAGTACTCTATGGAGAGAGCCCTTTAGGAGAGAGCTCTCATGGAAAAGACCCTTGTAAAACTTGCCTTTCTAACTTTGACCCCTATAGTGCCGGCCCTTATGGCTACGGCCCTTGTGACTTTAGCCCCTTTGATCTTGTCCCTGTAGTTGCGGCCCCTGTGTGCTAGCCTCTTGGTTACAGCCCCTATGACTTCGGCCTTTGTGACTCCGACCTCGATGGTGCTGGTCCCAATGGCTTTAGCCTTGATGACTTCGGCCCTTATGGCTCTGGCCTCTCTGGTGCTAGCCCTAATGACTCCGACCCTTGTGGCTCTAGCCCCTCTGGTGCTAGCCTTAATAGCTCCACCCCTGATAGTGCTGGCCCCAATGACTCAGGCTCTTGTGGCTCCGGCCCCTCTGGTGCTGGCCCCAGTGGCTTCGGCTCTAATAGTGCTGGCCCCAATGACTCTAGCCCTTATGGCCGAACAGGCCTGCTATTGAATTAGACCTGCCATTTATCTTTTGAGGGATGTTATAGCAATCATCGTTATTGATCTTTTAGTTGAAGGGCAGTTTGGGAGACTGCCCCCCAAGTCCATCTGTTCTCTGAAGGATCGAGCCAATCGAAGCTTGCTTCTGCAATGATCTAGACAGCATAGCAGAGATGTTCCTTAACCCATCCTTCAGAGTTTGCAACAGAGCTCTTTGCCTCTCGTTAGCTCGTACTTCACGTTCTGCGTGTACAGCCAAGTTCTCTGAGTTGTAAGACTCAGGTCTATTCTTTCCAACAACATATTGATCCTTATGTGTCTTAGGCATTTCTTTCACACGAGTCCCACTAGGCGTGCCAAAAATTGTTTGTAAAAAAAACAATTAATCAGGCGTGGTGTCACGAGGGGTGCTAGAAACACAAGGTCTCAAAAGGATGGAAGAACCTGACTTCTAATCAAACACGGGGACCTAGGCTTCCTTACCATAGTTCACCCGGATGTGAGAACGTGAAGTGAAGAACACTAATGTAGATGCAGAAAAGCAAAGATGTATTAATTAAAGAAAAAGGGTGGTGGGCTATGGCGGTCGTACAATGAAAAATAAAAGACTAAAACTACATAATAAAAAGAAAAATAAAGTAACAGACGCAGAATCTGAGACTGGTAGTTTGTTGATGCTGATGATAATTGTTGAGAGAAAGTGCTCCTCTATTTATAGATGATCCTAGCTTGGTGTCCAAGCCTCATGATCGCCACTTTCTTTGAATTTAAGAAGCACTTCCTCCATCATGTTCACTTATCATGGGTGATGGTTTTGACTTAATAGTTAAGACTTCAAAAATATATTTTTTTTTCATATAATTATTTTAAAGCCAATTAAGTTGAGTTGGGCCAAGGCTTCCAAATTCACAATTTGGTGCAAACAACTACTTTTTAAAAACATTTCTTATTTTTCTATTCATAAATCATTTTGTAAAAATCTATGAAAAATTAATATTTTCTTTTCAAATAATATCCTTGATATGGAATATGGATATTTCGGAGTAAATATGATGGATAGTGGTATTGAGAGAGATGATCAAGAATTTGTATTTAAATAAGGGTATTTGTAAAAAGAAAAAATTGAAACATTTTTGGAAAATCAACTAATTTTAATTAACTTCCTTGATTTATGTGAATAGTCAAAGATGACTTATAAATATAATTAGAAGGAGTATTTTGCAATGCATACAATATTTAATAATTACAATAACATATTCAGTACGTAATTAGTCGCGCCCATTTGAAAAATTTTGTCATTAGATTGTAGATTTTTCTTTTTGTTGACTATGCAGGACGACTTTTGGATGCTTATAGACTTATGGCCAGACTTTGGGAAGGCAACACATTCATTCGGCCGCTTTCTTATTTTGTTATTAAAGATCGATATGAGTTATCGGTTCAACCAAGTATTTGTAGATTCTCAATTTCATTGACTGCGAATAGCATGTCAACTATTTATTAAAACTACAAAGAAAATTTTAAGTCAAATAATCAAGTCAACACTTGCCGAAAAAGGGTTAGAAAAATTGACTCCATTGCATTTTTTCTACAAAAAGGGTTGGAAAAATTGAGGAACTAACCTAACGTCAGTTATTGATAAACCTAATATAAACCGGTAGGGTTCGGCGTCAAATTAGTTGTTTTAGCCTAATTTGTGATTTTTCAGGCACTTGTTCTCTATTGATCGCATTAAAAATAGTTCTATATTATGCTTTTCTAATTTTTTGCGGTATTTTACACACTATTCAACAACTCATATTACAATATACTGTTGGAAAATTTTCAGAATCTGAGTATTCACATCGTAACTTCGAATTTGGATAAAATTATATAAACAGGCATTTTTTCTAATTTTAAATAGAATAAAGTGTGATGGTAGCAACATTTATAAATAATTATAAATATAAAGTTTATATAAAATGAAAGGTTAAAATGTTAATTAATTTGCCACTTAACTTTTTTCAGGTATGCTAGGCACCCTGAAGTAAAAGGTAGCACAATATTACACCTCATATATTAAAAAATAGAGTAATGTCACCCCTCTATTAAAATTTCCGTTAATTTTAATGTTAATTGACTCAAAAAGAAGGACCTAAAGAATTACAGAAAATGACTCATAAAATTACAGAAAACGACTTTACAAAAAAATTAGGGAGAATGACAAGGACTCTAGAAGAAGGTTAATATCAAATTAGGATTTTTTTAACACTAAAGTTTCAAAATTCAATACTCCTTCTCTCATGTTTTAGTATTAAAATTCCTAATTTGATATTAAATTTTTTACAAGGTCCTTACTTGTCATTCTCCCAAAAATTTATACCAATTAAGTTTTTAAATTATGAGGGTTAAAGGGAAAATTTGCCCTAAAAGTTTTCTATTAGGTGCAACTAGAATCCTTTTGATTGGTGCAATGTTATCTCAGATGTTTCAAAAATGGTGCAATGTTGTCCTACATTAATGTTTATTTGACAAACATCAACTGTTATATATTTGAGTGTTAAAGGGCAATTTTGCCCTAGAAGTTTGTCTAAAGAAATTACTAGTATCCTAAACTTTTGATTGGTGAAATTTTTAGGGTTATCAATTTTCAAATCAAAAGAAGGATTTAACAAAATTTGTTATAACTCCAAATTAAAAGAAAATTTTAGGTTGAATTGTTAAGTAGGTTGGCACCTAAGAGTAGAGTTAGGAATAAGAGCTGGGTCTAGAGGGCCGCCCATTTAAACCCATTTTTCTAAGGATTCGGGTTTGAAAAAATGACATTTTTTAATGAAATTGGGCTTTCAAGCTTGGCCCTGATAGGCCCTGAAAAACGGGCTCAAATTCAAACAGCTCTTTTAAGCCCATTTTTATTTTTTCCTTAAAAAAGAAAATATTTTTAATTTTTAAATTGAATTTAAACTTTAGAATACATGTTTATACTTTAAAATTATAATTTATATTATTTATTTTTAATTTTTAAACCTTATGATTTGTATGTTAAAAAATATATGAAATATTATAATTAAAAATTTTAATTTTTAAAAATTTTAAAAATAAAAATAATAATAATGGCTTACAGGCTTAGCTTTGAGCCCTTTATATAATAGCCAGTCTTTAAAAAATGAGGCATTTTAAAGGAACTAGGCTTAAAGGCTTGAGCCCTTGAGGGCCAGGCCTGCCCATTTCCCAACTCTACCTAAGAGGGGGGTGAATTGGGTGTTCTTTAAGATTTTCAAAACCTCTTCAAAAGAAACATAAATAGAGGTTGTATCAAAACAAATTTTGAATGATGAGCTTGTAAATCAAATGAAGTTTAGAGAAGAGAAAGTTTCACACAATGATTTATACTAGTTCGGTCCAATCAATTAGCCTATGTCTAGTCATCAAAATCACACTCGAGAGTTCCAACTAAAATCTCAAGCTTAACTAGGTGTTTGCTACCATAGTATAATTACTAAAATTTACAAGTCTTGAAATCACTCAAAATCCCCTTACAAACCTTTATAAGAATAAACATTTAAGGAAAAGCCCATCCATAAAATGTTAAAAAGTAGAGTAAGTAATCAAAGCTCAAAACTCTCCAAGAAAGTAGATAATAATACAATAAAAGCTTATAAATTGTTAAACAGATAGCTTTTCAAAAATAATTAATATAGTAGGTAAAACAATAAATGTAAAACACTCACTTAAATGGTGTTTAATGAATTTATTGATAGTTCGAACTGAAAGGAGTTGTTCAAGCTTTCCATCTTTAGTTTTGAAGTTCTATAAGGTTAAGAATTGGGTCTTGAATTTTGGGGTGAACCCTAGGGTTGTTAGATATTATAATCAATATTACTTATGCTCATAGGAGTAAATCATAGTTAAAATGTTGAAATAGGAAGTTAAGAGTTTGAAAAAGATAATATTGATGATTTTGGACTTGACTGATTGTATATCAATCATCCCGTGCATCAATTTGACTAGGGAGCAAGCTTTAGAAGCATTTATTGATGTGTAAACCTTTAACCACTCAAAGGTTTGAGGTAACCAAGTGTCACACCCCAATACTAAGGGTATGATCGGCATGGAATATGAGATGAACTCATATTCTGTAAGTCTTGATTGACCAAAGTTTAAGCTAAAATACCAATATATATAAGTTATATATTAATAATAAAGTTCGTAAAGTTTAAGTATTTTTTAAAAATTTTGGCAGAGTCTCCTTTATATTTTGACCTCCTTAAATTTTCACAACAACAAAACCTGTCAACCCAACCAGCAAAGAGACTAGCTCTATTCCAACAATTCACATAATAACAAAATAAGACTAGGGCTTAACCATGATGTACGTGGAGCACTAATTTATAATTTAACAAATATAGTATAAGGTTTGACCAAAAAGAATAATCACCATATGTTTCCTTTTTCCAAAAAGGCAAGAAGGGCCCTCAATGGTCAGCTGGAGGTGTAGGGTCAACTACAATATCTGATACCAAAGAAATTACCGATGAGTAGTGTTCCAATTAAAATTATAATAAAGAAAATATAAAGATAATAAATAATAAATTTTAACTTCAAATGACTTAATGAAATATCTTTAACTAGAAATAAATAATAATTTTTCATAATAGTATGATTGTGAAATTAGGCAATGCTGGTAGAATCACATTTATGTATAAAATTTGTTTACTGCTCATAAAATATAAAGATTTACAACAACAATGGTCCTCCAAATAGAATTATACTTCTTAGTGGTTTGAGGTAAACTCATAACGAAGTCCATTGTGATATTTTTCCATTTCTATTCTAGAATTTCTAGTTGTTAGATTGGCCCTGCTGACTTCTGGTATTCTACTTTAACTTGTTAACATGTAAGACACTAGGAAACAAATTTTGCTACATCCCATTTCATTCCATCCCACCAATACAATTACTTTAAATCTTGATACATCTTTATAGATCCTGGATGGATTGTATATGCAAAATGGTGAGCTTCTTCCAAAATATGCCTTCTCAAACCTTCGACTTGTGGAACATAAATCCTATTATCACATCTTAAAACTCCCTTTTGGTCAATAGTGAATTCGATATTCTCTCCTTTCTTGACCAATTCTATCAATTTACCAAGTTTTGGATCCGAATTTTGAGCAACTTTAATTTGATCAATTAAAGAAGAACGGGCTTGCATGTAAGCCAAAAATACCCCCTTCTCATCAATTTCAAATTCCACTCTATGTTGCTCAAGCTTATAAATCTCTTGTACTAAAGGTCTCCTTATAGCAGTTATATGCGCCAAACTACCCATAGATTTTCTACATAAGGTCTCAGCTACAACATTTGTCCTACCAGGATGATATCAAATTGTGCAATCATAGTCTTTAAGTAATTCCATCTATCTCCTTCGCTGAAGATTAAGATCTTTATGCTCGAAGATGTACTTAAGACTTTTATGATTAATAAAAATTTCACATGCCTCTCTGTACAAATAATGTCGCCAAATTTTCAAGGCAAAAACAACGGCTACTATTTCTAAATCATGAGTCAAGTAAATTTGTTCATGTTTCTCAAGTTTCCTTAATGCATATGCAATTACTCTTCCATTTTGCATCAAAAAACAACCAAGACCAACTCACAAAGCATCACAATAAATTGCATATCCTCTAGTCCTTGATGGTAAACTTAACATTGGTGCAAATGTTAACCAATCTTTTAGCTTCCTTCACATTCATCACTCCAGACAAACTTCACATTTTCACTACTACAAAAATGGTGATATATAATAGCATTTATTTAACAGTTATAAATAAAAATATTTTATATGTAAGGGCAAGAAATTAAAAAACATATATTAAATGGTTATTAAATACACCATTTAATATTGTAGAATAATATGCAACAGTTTCTTAATATAACCGTAGAGTATATGAATAAATTAATTTTTTCTCTTTAAAAACTTATTCAATGATTAAAACTACAAAACTATTCAGTATTTTATTTAAATATTCAACAGTTATTCAATTCAAACCGTTGAATATATAAATTATTTGAATAATTTATTTTTTTATTTTTTAAAACTTACTCAACGATTAAAACTAAAAAACTGTTGAGTATTTAGATAGTCTAAATACTCAATAGTTATTTAATTTTAACCGTTTACTATATAAATTATTTAAATAACTTTTTTTAAAAAAACTTACTCAACGGTTAAAAATAAATAACCGTTGAGTATTTAACTAAATATTCAACGGTTAATTCCTTTTTAACCATTGAGTATTTATAATTATATTTATTTTAAAATAATAAGTCATATTCAACAGTTATTATACAATAACCATTGAATATAATCTTTTAAGACTCATCTACTTCTTCTTCGGACACATGAACACAGACACATCTAAAATGAAAAATAAAGTCCCCTCATCTCAGATCACAGACCCCCTCCTTCTCAAGCCACCCTCCCTCTCGATCCCTCTTGTCTCTCCCTCTCCTTCGTGTTGCTGCCGTCTCCCTCTGTTGGTGTTTTGCGTCTTCTTCCTTGATCCATTGGCGTCTTCATCTTTGGTAGATTTGGTAGCGTCTTCTCCCTCAATCTATCACACACCAATACTGCATGCTCTTTTCATTCACTTCGGCAGATCTTTTCGATCTCATGTTTTTTTCCTCTTAAACCATTCGATTCTTCTTCTCCATTTTTAGCACTCTCTAACTTGGTGGAACTCCCTATTATTCTCCTTGGGTCGCAATTTGTCAAGCTTAAGGTAAAGACTTTATAATTCTTTGTAAAAGACTGTCGATTTGTGTGAGGTTGTGCTTCTGCCAAATTCTTGCTTATTCTCTTTTATAACTTTTTGCCAATTATATTGCTTGTTTTTCTATTGTCTGCTTTGTTTCGAAGAAAGAGTACCAAGGTAGTTGGATTTTTTGCATTTTTTTAATTAGAAGAGCATATTGCATATGAGTGCCCATATTGGGATGTTAGTGGAAGTTGCTTTTTGGATTTTTTATTATTTTATTATTTTGATATAATATTTTTTATTATTTTCTTATAGTTCTCTTGTAAGCTAGGTGTTGTATGACAAGTGGTTAAATGAACATCTCTCATGGCCAAATGTCATGAAAACTTACAGAGGTTGTGCTTGATTGTCAATTTTACTTCCCCAAACTTATAGTTGACCCCTGGTGGTTGGGTTCTTAAGTTAATGATAGGTTGGGGAGTCTGATTGTATGCTTATTTTTGGTAGAAGGCATGCACACATGAAAAGGGAAAATTAGGCTTAACTATTCTTTAAATGTTTGAATGTATCCCCCTTCAATTATTTTATCGTAATGCTTGATTTATATTTTAAAGCAAACCTCTATCATAGAATGAGGGACTCCTCTCTTTAGAGCCAAACTAAAGCTGATTCTAAATTCTCATTAATCAAAGAGTTTGACACTGTCCCTTTTTTTTTTTTAAGCTATTATGTTTATCTATAAAGATTTGAGTTGACTTTGGATAAGTTAGCTATAGCTAGCTACCTAGCTGTATATTTTGTATATATCAGATTTGGGCCAGCTATAATATCTTAGAACATGACTGTGTTTGCATCGGGGAGGCATGGGCTGAGATTAATTGGCCACCGCCAAAACCCAAAATTTTTATTGACTGGAAAGTTTCTAAGTAAAGCTGGTGATATGAAGGTACTGTTCCTAAATGTTTTATTTTATATAATATAAACTTAATTGCGTAATTAGTATTATTGTTTTTATCCGAGGATGCTTCCTCCCAACCATTTTTGAGATTCTAGTAAGTGGGATAAAACAGAGAGCTTTGATTTGGTTGCATGGTGAGATGGAATGTGTGAGATTAATCTATATCATCTTACTGGTAAAAGCAGGACACATTAAAAGTGCAGAAATAATAATTATTATAATTAAAAATTAGAGTGTTATTCATACACTTGAAAGCTAAGGTTTATGCAGGATTAATTTAGGCTGAACTTTTGAGGCTGACATATTGATGGAATATGGATGAGGTTTAATTACTTTTATTTAGAATTATTTTATTTGTATTGTTTTAATAAGGATATTGAATATCCATTAGATTATTTAGGATTTATTAATATTTAATTTAGTATTTAGGGATTACTATTATTTATTTAGTATCTTAGATTTATTTTTTATTTAAGTATTATCTCAAATAAAATAAGATGTAAGGAGGAGAGGGAAAAAGTTGAAACTCTCAAAAACTCTTATTCAATAATACTCAAAACTGAATACAAATGAAAAATTCTAAGACTATTTATAGAGCCCTAAAAATAATAAAATAATAATAAATTTAAATCTAAATCAAATCATAATCTAAAAGTAGATGACCATAAGGTATCTTGCTAGTCTAGACATCTTATTTTATTTGAGATAATACTTAAATATAAAAATAAATCATAGATACTAAATCAAATAATACTAAATCCTAGATAATAAAACAAATCTAATAAATCCTAAATAATCTAATGGATATTCAATATCCTTATTAAAACAATACGAATAAAATAATTTTAAATGAAAGTAATTAAACCTCATCCATATTCCATCATTAAATATAGGATTGGTCAACTAGAGTATAAGGTTTGACCAAAAAGAAAAATCACCATGTGCTTCCTTTTTTCGAAAAAGCAAGAAAGGCTCTCAATGGTCAGCTACAGGCGCAGGGTCAGCTATAATATTTGAGACTAATGAAATTATCGGTGAGTAATGTTCCAATCAAAATTATAATAAAGAAAATATAAAGATAATAAATAATAAATTTTAACTTCAAATGACTTAATGAAATAATAAATTATCCTTAATTGGAAATAAATAATGATTTTTCATAATAGTATGATCGTGAAATTAGACAATGTTGGTAGAATCACATTTATGTATAAAATTTGTTTATTGCTTATAGAATATAAAGATTTACAATAATAGTGCAGTTCGGTAAAGTACTTTTAGAGAATTACTAAAGAAATTTTAAATTTTAGTTTAGATTTAGGAGGCTTAATCAAAATGAATAACAAGCATGGACACACAGTCACTACTATAAAATAAGCTTATAGAAGCGCTTTTTTTTTTTTACTTTAGAGAGCGCTTTTGAAGCTCTCCCGTATCGAGCGCTCTAAAATTTACAGGAGCGCTTTTTTTAAGCGCTCCTGTATGTAAGCTATACAGGAGCACTTTTAGAAAAGCGCTCCCGTAAGAGTCATCATGTACAGGAGCGCTCTATGTAAGAGCGCTCCTGTATGATGCATACCGGAGCACTCCCGTATGCTAAAGCTTACCGGAGCGCTCTTTACAAGAGCGCTCTTGTATTCCCCCATACGGGAGCGCTTTTTATAGGAGCGCTCCCATATGAAGACAACTTACCGGAGCGCTCTTTTAAAGAGCGCTCCTGTAAGTTTCTTTACAGGAGCGCTCTTCAAATGAGCGCTCCCGTATATTATATTTTTTTTAAAATTAAATTTTTCAAATTCCTCCTTTCAAATATTTTTACTAATGGCAAATCATAATATCAAAAACTAATTTAAAAATAATATCAACATAAAAATTTTATATACAAGAAAAAAATTTGAAACTGATACAACAATTTCAATTTTCTAACTAACCTAGTTTAATTTCTAACAAGCCTAACAAATGAAACTATTGTTATTTTTTTAACATTGAAATCTAACTTCCTATCACAAATAGCCAATAATATATTCTGACTATTCTTCAACTAAATCTTCTATTTGCTCCATAGTAAAATGCGAATATCTTGCTCCAATAAAATACTACACAAGATATGAAAGCAATATATAAGTAATTAACATTATATTAACTTAATTTCAAAGCTTTTGACTTACATTTTCAGGAATGATCAACTCTTGTTGTGTAATTACTTCTCTCATAAACTTCATAACATAGTATCCACACTCCCAACCTTGTAATTGTGTAGGTACCTATAAAACAATAAAAGATGTCATTTATATGGTAGAAATAAATTCTAACTTAATTTAAAATACTTCAGTGATGAAGTTATATATATGATACAAGTATTTGCTGTCGAAAATCCGGCAGAGTCTCACCTATAACTTGGAAGTTCCAGAATTTTTTAAAAATTCTACATCAATCCAGAACAACATATTCAGAATAACAAACATAAAATATCAATCAAACAATCATTTAGATATGTACCAACTTGTTTTATTAAGAAAATAATACAAACCTTTATTCTTTTCCAAGAATAAAACTCAACAGGATCAGGTCTTTCGGTGTTTGAAGGGAGACCTTCACCTCCTTGATAACGTGCTACAACCCTATTATATAATGATTAAGCATACTAAGTAAAAATTAATTATTATAATAAACATATATAAAGAATATAGGACTAAAAACTTACTGATTTAATGATATCCTCATAGATTTATAGTTCTTAAAGTCACTATCTCTTAATGAATCAAGATAATAAATCACAGGGACGAATGGATTGATACAAACAAGTACCCAATGTTGCCTGAAAAAATAAAATATTTCATTAACTAAAATATCAACTAAAGTTAAAAATAAACAATAATAACAATTTACCCTGGATTGTGAGGAGCTAAAAATAACATGTTTCTTTTACCTTTGACTTTGAATGCATCAGTAATCTTTTGAGAATGGTACTCAACACTGTAGGTACTAGTGTTGTACGGGCTAATAAATGAAAATTTTGTTATCAATGAGCCCGGCACCACAAAAGTATGATATAAGTACCTAAAATGAAAAAAATAGAATCATTCACAACTAAAATTAAATAAATACCACAATAAGTAATAAAATTGAGAAAGTACCTGATGTATAAACTAATTTGTATTGTTTGTAGCCAATCCTTGGTCAGAATCTCATTAATATTTTCAGCTGCTAATTTTTCGCTAATTATTTCACCATAAATCTCCTTTTCAAATTCTACTTCACGGATCTCATTTTTAAATGTTGTCTGTATAATCATTTCAAGTGCATGTTGATGAGGATATTTCAACTGAGTAGATTTTGTGTTGGTCTTCCCTGCCTTAGTCACAAATGTAGATCCTTTCGATGGCTTTCCTTTTGCTTTGATTGGCTTCTTTACAACTTCTTTAAATTTTGAGGACTACAAGATATAAAATGGATTGGTAAGGCCATAAGAAAACATGAATGATTTTAAAGAACCATCAATTATTATACCTGTAACTTAATGAGCTTTGAAGGCCAAGCCACATAAGTTCCAACAGCATCAAAAATCGTGAATATATCCTCATCTTCTATTTGCACTGGCAACTCAGCATTATTTTCTATTGGAATAGTTATAGTTATCTTTAAGTGATCAGCAGGCAACGGTCTAGAGTGTATAGTAACACTATTATCATTATACACAGATCCGATTGCCACAACACAATAATGTGGTGATTCTAACCATAATTGACATTGAGACTCGCCCTAAAAATTAAAAATTAATATCTTACAAAAATGTGAAACATAATTTGTGAATAAAGAGAAGATAATAGAAAGAAAAATTATAACCTTAGGAAGTCTTCTTTAGTATGGAAGGAGCAACTCTCTTTATCACTAGGGCTATCTTGTGGCATATTTATAACTCCAATCATTTGCTCAAATCTCTTTTCCATTTGAGCTTGAAATTTTTTTTCCATTCTCGTCTCCATTTCTGCCATCCTTGTATTAAAATCATCTTCAGTAAAAATTTTAGACCGACGTCCAAAGTAGGTGCCCTGAGAAATGCCAAATCCAACTCCTCTAACATGACCAGAGACCTCTGGAGCTCCCAATGCCCTACCAAGGACATCCACATGCTCCCCCACATCATCTTGTGATATTTATTGTGATAATGCTCCCTGTTGAACAAATTGTAAACTAATTATTAAGTAAATAATGTAAATAAAGTAATACACTAAAATATTAATACTCACACAATCCTCCCAGACTTTTCGAGTGCGTTCATCAGGTAATTTGCCTTCTTTATCTTCTCGAGTAGTCTTCCAAACAAGAGCTCGAGAAATTGGAGCATTAGGTCCAACTTCTTCCCTCTATTTAAAGAAGATATTAGAATAATTAAAAAACATTTCCTTATATATATATAAGTAATATCAATAAACGATATTAATTGAAACTCACCAAACTATGTTCAATATCTGGATAGCTCTTTCTTCCTACTCTATATTGAAAAGGAGTACTTGCGGTTCTAGAGCGATTGACCTGGCTGATCTGTTGAAATTCAGGCTGTTGGCGCATTTTAATAAATTCATCCCAATGCTCTTGCTGGATCTCTGGATACATTTTAGGAGGATGAGGATTGAATTCTTCATTTGCATCTTTTAGATGATATGTTGTGAGGGTAGCTCAAAACTTTCTATGAGCATATGCTGCTTTTCTCATGATATAATGCCTATGACTCTCATCCAGGTCAAAAGATATTCACAAATCTTTCCATATATTATTTTTTGCTTCTTCAAGTTGTGGGTCATTTTTCTTTCTCCGGTCTGCAATGCAACACGGAACATAATGACGAGCTAAGACCCCTATGTAACTGGCGAACTGAAGAGACTTAACTAATTGGCCCCTATCATTCCAATTTAATGGTAATTTACGACCAGCTGCTCGAGCCCGTATTACTGCTTTCATAACAGTTTTACCCCGTTTAACCTCCTTGAATGCTTCTTCTTTAGTGGGTGGAGCATCATCACTGTTCTCAGGTGGGGTAGCCATATACCTGAAAGGAAAAATGTAAATTTTTAACAACAAAAAAAAATTTAACAACTAAAAATAAATTTTTAACAATTAAAAGGAAATTTAAATAAAGAACTTACAAGTGTTAAAATTTATTTTTTCTTTTTTTTTGTTTTTTCTTTTGTGTGTTCTACATATCCCTTATCAATCCAAATCTCTTCCGCGTGATCTTCTCTAATATAGAAGGCATTATCCCCAGTTGAAACATCAAATGTCCGTGATGTTCCCATGAAAGGGTCATCCTCAACATTGAAATCTTCATCCTCCTTATTACCCACTATTTTATTTGTTAAAAGAACAATCGACTAATTTTTATGCACTGGATCTGACACATAAAACACTTGTCGAGCTTGTGATGCTAAAATGAATGGTTCATCTTTATGAGCCACCTTATTAAGATCTACTTGAATAAAACCTAACTCGTCAATTCAAAAGCCGTTTTTATTGTCAACCCACATGTAACAAAAGACAGGTTTGCGAAACTTGATATAATCCAATTCCCAAATATGCTCTATAATCCAAAATATGACATCATTGCATAGATTGGATTCTTGTCTTTAAAACTAGAGACATGCATTGGTTGAGCTTTAAGCGTTACACCACTATTCTGCATAGTGCTCCGAGCATCTTGACTTTTCATATAAAATGTAAAGTCATTAATTACATAACCTGTATAAGAAAATACTTCAAATCCGGGACCCCTAGCCAAAAACCTCAACCTTTCTGATGGGTGAGACTCCTCAGAGATGCGAGCTCTAAACTAATATATAAAGTGCCGGTTGTGATATGTTGCTAGCCATGTTTCATTTTTACCTTTATTCTGACTCTTAACTATTGCCTTGTGTTCGTTGATATATGGTTGAACTTCCTTAGTGTTGTGTAAAACATACAAGTGAACTTGCTCACATTGTGTCTTATCTATGCTAATGAGTTTCTTCCCAATGATTCCACCCTGTTCACCTGTGGTATCTTTTGTGTACTTTGGCAACCCAATGGCATCCACATTAGAGAGATATCCAGTACATAATTCAACTGCTTCTTCCATGATGTACCTCTCAACAATATACCCCTTGGGCCGACTTCAATTTTTTACATATCCTTTTAATACTTTCAAGTAACGCTGTACTGGGTACATCCATCTCAAATAAGCAGGGCCACACAACTTTATCTCTCTAACTAAGTGAAATGATAAATGAACCATGATGTCGAAGAACGAAGGCGGAAAATACATTTCCAGCTCGCTTAAAATCTTAGCTATTTCATGTTCTAGCTTTGGCAATTTTTCTGGGTCAATCACCTTGCTACAAATTGCCTTAAAGAAGAAACAAAATCTAGTAATTGTGGCTCGCACCTTCTTTGGCAAAATGGATCGTATACCAACCGGCAATAAATTTTCCATGATGACATGACAATCATAAGTCTTGAGACCTACTAGTTTGAGGTCTTTATAGATACGAGGCTACTTACATTTGAAGAATATCCGTCTAGAACTTTAACTTCATGCAAGAATTCACAGAAAGCTATTTTTCCTTTCTAGACAAGGTGTGAGCTGCTGGAGGTAAAAAAGTACGTTTTCCCTTCCTCTCTGGTGCCAACTCTTCTCTTAACCCCATGCTAATCAAATCCATCCTTGCATTAATTCTGTCTTTACTCTTTCCTGAAATGTGGAGTAATGTGTCAACAAGACTATCGCAGACATTCTTTTCGATGTGCATTGCATCTAGGAAATGCCTAACATCTAGGGTCTTCCAGTATGGTAGCTCAAAGAATATGGACTTCTTTTTCCAACCATTCTTAACAATCTTACTTGCAAATGGTTTTCCAAATTCAATATTTAAATCTTTACCTTTTCAAAGAGCTGCTCACCAGTTAATGGCATGAGAACTCTACCCTTCTCCGGGTGGCCATTAAAGGCCTTCTTCAGTCATAGGTAATGATGTGTTTGCGGCAAAAATCGTCGATGACCAATAAAGACATTCTTCCTACAATGTTCCAACCGCACTGAACATGTGTGCTCCTCACATATTGGACATGCATCTCGTCCTTTGATACTGTATCCTGATAATTGCCATAGGCAGGAAAGTTATTTATGGTGCCAAACAACATTGCTCATAGGATGAAATGTTCTTCTCTATACCCATCATAAACTTCCACACCTGTCTCCCACAAAATCTTTAGATCTTCAATTAAAGGAGCTAAGTACACATCTATATCATTTCCTAGTTGTCGAGGCCCAGAAATCAATAATGACAGCATAATAAATTTGCGCTTCATGAACAATGCTGGAGCGAGATTGTAGATCATCAAAATAACTGGCCATGTACTATAAGTACTACTTTGCATGCCATGTGGGTTCATTCCGTCAGTGGCTAGTGCAAGGCGTAAGTTTCTATCTTCAACCCCAAACTCAGGGTATATAAGATCAAACTTTTTCCATTGAGGAGAATCTGCAGGGTGCCGTAGCTTGCCATCCTTAATTCTCTCATCAACCCATGTTTAGTGTTTAGCATCTTCTGCAATGCTATATAGGCGTCTAAATCTTGGTATGATTGAAAAATACCATAATGCCTTCGCTGGGCTACATCCATTTCTTTTATACCGTGATGCATCACATTTTGGACACTTATCTAAGGTTGAATACTCTTTCTGAAAGAGGACACAATCATTTGGATATGCATGTATCTTCTCATAGCTCATCCCAATAGAACAGAGCACTTTTTTAGCTTCGTAAGTATTAGGTGGAAGCTCGTTGTACTCAGGTAACATTTCATATAAGAGTTCAAGCAAATCCGTGAAACTCTTATCGCTCCATCCATTCGCTGCTTTTAGATTGTATAGTTTTAAAATAACTAATAGTTTTGTGAATTTTTTACAACTGGGGTATAATGGTTTATCAGCATCACTCTTCAATCTCTCAAACATCTCAAGACAGTCTCTAAGATCCTCTTCAATCACATCAATCATTTCATCAAGACGGTCAACATCATATATCCCACTATCACGATCAAATGTTGAGTAGCTCGCACTATCCCTCCAATCACTTGCATTATTCCTTGTCTCCCTATGCATGGTCCAACAAGTATAAGTTGGATCAATCCCATTACTTATTAAATGATCTTTCAATTCTATTGGCTTTACTCTTTTTCCATAGCAACATTTCAAACAAGGACATATGACTCCATGGGGGTCTTGATCACGACAAAATGCAAATTCAATGAATTCATCTACACTATCCCAATATTCTCTAGATAGTCGATTAGCCGACATCCACTTACGATCCATGTCACTAATATGATTACTAAAATTCAATAAACAAAAGACTTAGATTTTTATAAAAAAAATTCAATAGCATCTTCCTTAACAGAACAATCTCCCAAATGATCAAACAATCAAATTTCACAACACAATACATCTAAACTAAAAAAATCAATTCATCCAAATAAAAATTTAGCACCATAATGCATCTAAATTCTATCAATCAATTGTAATTTAATTAATAACAATAATCTCCCATAAAAGTATATTTCATAAATAAAATAAAAATGTTCAAGTAGTTTCCTCAACTTTAATCTAAATTATCAACTACAAATACTCCATAATTTTAATATAAATAACTTTAATTCATATATTATCTATAATATTTATTATCAAAAAAATATTTAAAATTTATTCTCAAATATATATAAATTAATTATTAAAAAAAAATACCTTCAAAGTATAGTCTTCACGGCAGCAGCGACGTCGATTCCTTCGCTGTACAGCAGCGGCGCACAACGGCAATGAAGGTCTTCACGGCGTCCCTTCCTCCAGTGTACAGCAGCAGCACAGATCTGCAACAGCAATACAAATCTAAAACAGAGATGCAAATCTGGAACAGTAATACAGCAGACAGCAAACAACAGAATAGATGGATGATGATCTGCAACAGCAACACAGATCTGGAACAGAGATGCAGATTTGGAACAGCAGAATAGATGGAGGCGCAGCAACGGCGACACAGAGATCGGACAGCGACGGCGCGACGACGGCAACGCAGAGACTGGACAGCGACGCGACACAGAGATCGGACAGCGACTGTGCGGCGACGGCGATGCAGATATCGGACAGCGATGCGACGTAGAGATCGGACAGCGATGGTGGCAAAGATGCAGAGACCAACGGCGACGTTGACGTGGCACAAAAACAGAGAGAGATGTGCGACACAGAGAAGGAATGAGAGGCAACAAAAGAGAGAGAGGTTTGAAAGAAACTAAATGGAGAAAAGAAAACTGATGGATGGATTTAATGGGGGAAGACTCTTCCGGAGCGCTTGTTATGGAGCGCTCCGGAAGAAGCTCTTCCGGAGTGCTCTTTGTCTTCTTCCGGAGCGCTCTTTGTCAAGTGCTCCGGAAGACTTCCCTCTTTCGGAGCGCTCTTCGTTGAGCACGCCAGAAGAGCGATCAATCTTCCGGAGCGCTCCGGAAGGTTTTCTTTTGGAGCGCTCTTGAACGAGCGCTCCTGAAGGTATTTTAAATTTTTAATTAGGAGTGTTATCTTATTGAGAAGCCTGACATACAAGAGTGCTTATTTAGAAAAGCGCTCCGGTAAATTCTGCATTCACATTTTGGAGGGCTTTTTAAATAAGCGCTTCTAAATACCCGCTCCTAAAGATATGTTCTGTAGTAGTGAGTCTTCAAGGATAAATAACCAATCAAACATGGACATACAGTCCACGAGGATAAGTAACCAGTCAAGCACGGTTGGAAGCTACAAAACAAGTGTGGCAAAAGCCACGAATTAACCATAAGTATGAAGCCCACAAAAAAAAGTGTGAGTTTAGTGCTCATGAATTCCATCCCTCCGATCCACGTGCGTTGACCTTCACACGGGGCTAGCATCTCCTATAAGCACCCTACTAACTAGGTGAATAATGGCACCCTAAGGGCTAATGGAATTGCCGTTAGCATCCAGTGTTTTGAACTCAGTCTGCCTTAGTAAAATTAAGCATGTATGAAGCAAGAAAACAATTTCAAATTTTTTCCCACTTTTAAATAATTTTCAATTATTATTTTTCATCATTACTTGTCAACTATATAAACTATCAGTAAAATCAACACATTTTCATTAATAAAACAATTATTAGAAAAATTAGAAAAATAAGATAAATAAGAATATTTTTACAATTTATAAAGGATTAATAGTAAAATTTTAAATAAGGAGATTTTATAAACACTTTACTAAAAAGTTATTTAGAATGCTACCTACTCACTTGAGAGTTTCTCAAAAATTTTAAAGCTCGTTCACTTCAACTTCTCACCTTAATTTCAATGGTGCCATTAATTTTCTAACAAGTAAATCAAAATCCTAAAATCAATTATTTATTATTTTCTTAACATAAGCAAGATGATATTTAACATCTTAATTTCTAACAAATAACTAAGTTCTTTTTTACCCCAAATAAATTCCATTTACATTCTTAATTCCACGAGCCAAGAAATTCCTTATCAAGTTAGTAACTTAACCATAATCCAGTAAGAGCAAGAGAAACCTTCCCATCCGTTTTATGCCTTTTTAAGGTTAATGAAGCACCATAACCTAATATTAAATTTAATATAAACTACTTTAGGTTGTCTAAGGTTCTAATCACTATTTTAAATCTATTACTAGTGGATATAATTGCATGTATAGATTTCCAAGTAGTATCCATAATTCTTCCACACCATCATATGTTAATAATTTCATAGTCTAATCTCCTTTGCAACTTTCAAGTTAAATTTATAGATTAATAATATCTAAGCTAATTATACTTTCCAGAAGAATCAATGAAATGTTAAAAATATTCAAAAGCAAGCTCAATTTCTTCTAACAAGCTTTTTAACATCGCATAGGCATTAATCTCCAAGTTTCATGTCTAAGTTCTTTTATCACAATCTCATCCTAGTCAATTCTTCAACACTGACGAATCCAAACAAAACTAATTTAGCTTGTAAATTCTAACCCATTCAATATAAATTTCCAACTTATTATCATTATCATTGCCATCATCGTCGTCATCATCATCATTATTTTTTAACAGCCACGGATAGCAATAAGGTTCAAGAGAAGCATTGAAACTTCAACAATGTTGCAACGCACATACGCGATGCCAATAACCCAGGAAGAAGAATAAATTAACACTGAACGCACAAACAAGCACCACCACCGTCACTAAGCAAGGGAAAACAAGGAACAGAAACTAAACAAAGGAGAGAAAGTCTGACAACTTCCCCACCTCCAGCCGTGAAATCATAACAGCAAAGCGAGAAGAAGACAACGAAGCTAGAGGATCTAAAACTACTTACTTCCCTTGGACACAGAGCAAGGGACGATGACAAAGAAGGATATTCGGTGACTAAACCTCACTGCTGCAAATAACGTGAGCAGAAAGAAGAGAAGCAGAAATTTCATATCAGAAAATAAAGAAAAGATTGAGCTTACTATGCACGTACACATCGACGTCCAGCTGTTGAGGATAAGAAAATAAAAGAGATGAACACGCATGCACCTCTGTCAACACAGCAACAGCGAAGAAACAAAGTAGAGGTTCAGCGACACCACGTTGACAGAAACGAACGAATAGCTAACAAAACTGATCTGCAACAGCCGGCGGCGAGGAGACAAGTCGAAGATGATGAGGAAACACCCCATAGGGATGAGAGAAAGGAAGCCTAAGGTCAGTGAAGAGAAGAGACGAGAATGCTCTATTTTCTTCACTCAAAAGAAGTAGTTTCTAATCAAAAGAAGGATTTGGAAAAATTACAAAAAGGAGCACGAGAAAATCACAATAAAAGACATAAATTATAAGAAAGAACACGAGATTTCCTACCATGAAAAGAACAAAACTTTTGCTCAGAAAAATTTAAACTTTGGATCCTTAAAAAAATTTATAGTATGAGTTCCTCTAAACAACCAAATTCTACTTACTATAAAATTTATTTAAATAAAATATTCATTGAGAGGATTCTTGTTCAATTTAAAATTTAAGGTCATTACACCAGAGGAATCTATTTGGTGTAATTTATGTTACTCCTTCTGTTAAAAAATGTTTGGTATTTTTAATTGAATCTCACCTGCAATAAAATAGTCACCTACTTTTAAACTAACCCTATCTTTTCATATTTATTCCCATTAAACACCTTACAATAAATATAAAGTCACCACCAATAGGGGCACTTTGGAAAAAAAGGCAATAATTTCTCCTCGAAAGACTAAAAATACCTTATATTTTTGAATATCCAACTCTTAAAAAAATATCTTATATATATTTTCGAATGGAGGAAGTAATTAATTTGAATTCCTATGTGATTTGTTTTCAATATATAAAGTTAAAATTTTTAATTGCCACTATGAAATATAGTTTATAAAGCACAATTGAGGCTATGGTAATTTTGTGAATTATGATATGATGATAACATGAACGAAATCTTGTGTTGTGTCATGATAACGAGGAAGTTATAATGACTAATTAAGGCTGATGAAATAGATGATGGTATATGTGTACGGGGAAATGATGGGATGTGAAAGTACGTAGTTTTTGGTAAAGCATGAAAGTATGCCTTGAAATCATTATTCTAGCTACTATGACATATTAATATGGCAAGTTTAACTGAAGAAAATAACAATATATTCTTTTTAAGATAAATTTGTTTTCATGAAGAAGTGATGTTGTAGAATATAATGGCGTCGTATAATCTATACAGCTGACCTCATCTAGTGGGATAAGGCTGTTTCTTCTTTTTATTGATGTTGTAAAACAATTTTCGTTACATTAAAATATTTTTTTGTCATTACATTAAAACACTTTGCATTGTAACAAACATAAATAATAATAAATAAAAGAAGCTTAAACAAACCAACTTAATGTTACAATGATAAATTAATTTGATAAATTAATTTAATGGATTTAGAGACAATTATAAGCTATAGAAGGCCCAAAACTTAAAAAGTAAATATTCAATTTTTATTTCAAAATGTTGGAAATTGATAATGCTGGATTTAGAAACAATTATAAGCTACAGAAGGCCCAAAACATCCATATCTTACTTAAGTAATACTTTTCTATATGTCTTCAAGGCACAATAAAGGAGTCCTTATAAGAGCATAAAAAACCTTCAAACTTCACTTACTAGAAATACCTTCTTCTTTACCATTAATTTGGCAATTTCAAAAGTCAAAATGTAGGGCTAACTTTAATTTAAAAATTCATAACTAATTCTAAAAAGACGCACATGAGAGTGATTCAACTCTCTAATTACAGCTCTTGATTAAGGGACCCAATCCCTCATCTGATCTATTTATTCCATCAACGTTGAATCTCCTCTTTGGTTCTTCACAAACGCAATCTGCCCACAGATCATAAATCGTTTGCCGAATAAAAAACTTAAATCATATGCAATACTAGGTTATTTGAAAAAAAAATCATAAAAAACTTCTTTCTTAATGGATAAATTAGTACCGACTTTTTATTGCAAAGTGAAGCTCTTTACCAAAAAAAAAAAAGGAACATTTATGTGCTATCTTTTTATTGAGATATTATTTAGACCTGTATATGATACTATATTAAATTAAAAAAAGTTCGAACTTATAAAGGGAAATTAATTTATGTAAATTATTTGCGTTGGCCCTTATTAAAAAATAAAATAACAATTGATTTAAAGGCCTAATGGAAATCAGAGATGTACATAGGCAAACAGAAGATCAAATATTGCCTCTTTAACATGTTAGGTTTTAATGTGGAACTTCTCTGAAATTGGAATTTTGAAAAATATTACAATTTCATCTGAATGATTAGTCTCAAAGAAAACTAAAACATGTTATTGAATTTACTTACTGTCCTAAACGAAAGCTCGTTAATTTAATTTTGCATCCTTCATATTAGCATTGTCCAACTTTGAGCCCTAAAATACAAATAAAAATTCAGTTATTAGAACAAACAGAAAAATAAAAACTAAAGACATTAAAGACAATAAAATTTTTGACAGTACATATTAGTTCCCAAAGTTTCACCTTTTCAAATGAATATTTGACAAACTTATCAACTAATTAAATATAACACCCAAGCACGAGAAATTAAGAGACTAATTAAGAATATCTCTGTAGCCTCTTCTTGGTGAGCTTATACAGAAAACTCCAAGGCTAGCATGAGCTTTTGTGAGATTTTTAGGTTAGCTGAAAACCTAATGAATTGGTGGCAAGGTTGGGAAAAATTTATTGACTAAACTCTATTATTATATTTTATTAATTAGGAAATATCTATTGAGTAAATTTTGAGGGGAACAACTAAACCCAATAGATCTCTCTCTGAGCTGTGCCTCTTCTACTCTTATCTCTCATTGCTGTTTTGATGGTTAAGTTCGTTGCAACTCTACCAAAACATTGGCGATTCTCTTGAACAAAAATCCATTGGAAAATGTCTCAAAATCTATTAAGAAAAACGTAAGGATAGGAAAATTCTCATAAATTCTCGTAGGAATATTGTACTAGAGAGAATATACTTCGTTGGAAAAAAAAATTCTTTTTTATTTTACTTCATGAAAAAGATTCTCACATAAATAATTTTATGGATCTTTTTTACAAAATAATGTCAAATTATCTCACGGAACAGAGTGTCATGACAAAGTTTTCTTTTAATTTTTTTACGAGAAAATTCCTGCTATATGTTAATTAATTAATTAATTTCTACAATTTTTTATAAAAGGATCAATTTACATGAAAAAGGAGATAAAAAAATTACAATTTAAAAGTTCCTAGAAATAAACTAGGAGGGGGAACAATCAAAAGGAAAAGTGAATGTAAAAAGAGAAAGAGAGATTAGAAAAGAAAGATAAAAAAATTGAGTACATCCACTACAATAATAGACTTTTCGTTTTATCACTGCAAAAAGTTTTTAGCGGCAACTTTTCACCGCTAAAAATCATCGCTAATAGTTTTTGGCTGCAACAAATATTATCGTCGCCAAAAGTATACTTTTAGTGACGATATTTGTAGTCTTTTTGCCGCTAAAAGTCTTTTTAGTGGCAACAAATATCGCCACCAAAAAGACTTTTAGCGGTGACAACTTTTTTTAAGAAATAAGAATTTATTTTATGCCACATTACTCTGCCATATGTGCATTAAGTGATGCCACGTCACCTACCATATGTGTAACAGATGATGCCACGTCACTTGCCATCTTGTGTCACATCACAGTCCACGTGTTCAACAGATAATACCACATCACCTAGCCATCTCATACCATGTCACATGACACGTGTGCACTTCCTCAAGCCACCTCATGTGCCACACCACCATCTTGTACCACATCACCTGTCACGTGTACCTTCTCAAACCATCTCACATGTCACATCACCGCCACACGCCACGTCATATATTTATTGCAAAATGGCAAAGCTAAGGTTTGAACCCTTGACCTCTCCCTCCTCCAAGTTTTAAACCTCCCTTCTTTGCCAGTTAAACTGAAATACACCTTCAATTATTATATGTAAAATTAAATATATATTATGTAACTGCATACACATATATCAAATAATATATGATTAAAAAGATATACATATGTTATATTTTATTTTCAATTATTAATATGACAAAATGATTTATATGAATATTTAAATTATAATTTTAATAAAATATTATTTTTTACCAATAAATATTATTTTTTTAGGAAAAAGAACTTAAAATAAATAATTTTTAAATATTAAATAATATTCTTATATACATTGTAATAAATTTTTAAATTATATTTTTATTTTTTAAATGAAAATTATTAAGTATATAATTTATTTATAAATATGTATTATATTATTTTATGTTAAATATCTTTTACTTTTTTCTTCTTCATATTTTTCTCAAAAATTGATAAACTAAATGATTAAATTTTTATTTTCTCTCAAAATAGCTAAATGTTTCCCCCTCTTTTAATAAAAATATATTTTATAGATAATTTTTCAATATCTTAAAAAATTATTTTAATAAAAAATTAAATTTAACCACATAAATTTTGTTAATAGTGGTTTTGAATAATTTTAAAAATGAATACTAGTAACTTTTACAATATATGATAATTACAAGAATCTAATATGTGATCAATCTAGTTAACATCTAATCATCTTCAATCTCATAGCAAGGTGGATTTGAGTAGTTATTCATATTATTCTTAGTAATAATTAGTTATAAAATGTTATTACAGCAACGAAAATCTAAATATACTAGGAGGAATTACATAAAATCCTTATCCAAAAGTCACTTATGGCAGCGACTTTGATTTGTCACCGCTAAAAGTCCACTTTTGGCGGTGACTTTTTTAGTCGCTGCTAAAAGTCGTCGTCAAAAGTCATATTTTTTGTAGTGATCCTACTCTAGTGTTCCTCCATTCAATTGAATATAGCTTAATCAAATTGAGTAATGCTTCACTATTGTAAATGTACACATTGAGATCCAGAATATCTCTTAAATCTAAATTAGCTCCTCGTAGATCAATTTCCTCTAGATTGGCATTTGTAAGATCTGCATTCTTTCATGAAGGTACTAAATAATAAATGGATAATGCAAACCTCATGTGTTTCAAGAGAGACATGATTTTTTAAAACAAATAGTAAGTATATAAAAATATAACCAATGGTGAAATTCACCAGGTATTAAACAGAGATCCAACAATAATATTTGCAAAAAAAAGTTCTGAAGAATGACATTACTCATAACTCTCATGTCATGTTTAACCTGTAAAAGTGAAAACTCAAGATGGCTCTGATCAACGTACAATCTTTTAAACAAGCATCTGTAAAATTCTTAAGTTTTAACAAGATTTAGACTTTGCCACTAACCTTGATTTAATCAATACAAACAATACAAGGGACGATGTACCATATAGTTATTGTTAGGATGTCTAAGTTGAATGGACATAAGCTGACGATGTGAAAAATTTTACATTGGATAAAATTGAGTTTAATAAGTAGTGTATAATAAAGTGAAAGGATATATAAACTCAAGAAAGTTTTGAATTCAGATGCAGTTTCAATTCCACTACTCATAGCGTATTTGGTTTCTTCCCCTAGCTCCCACTTGTTAGAGAATGATATCAGAGCCTAATTTCATTCAGAACTTATGTAGAGGCAATGTTAGTTGGAAGTCTCACATTATAGATAAACTTGAGATTCATAATTAGTAATATATGATAAAGTGGAAAAACTCATAAACTCAAGCTTTTAAAAACTTGAATTAAGATGCAATGTTGAATATTCACTACTCATTGCCCTTGTCTTCTTTTACTTTTGAATGATCGCTCCATGTTCCTTACAGTTATATATGATATATCATTGTTTTAGTAAATTCAGCATTTCAAATGACTTTGGTGCACTATGACGCAGAGCTTTAATCAGTTTGATTATTTAGTCTCAAAGAGCATGCAAGAGTACATTCTTTGTTACTCTTTATGTTGGAAGCGAAGAGACATATTTTGTTCAGCTAACGAACAAGCATTACCGTCCTATTTAGAAAGGGAAAAATAAGGAAAGAAAACTAGGGATGAAAAAGATATTTTTCTTTCCAAGCATGAAGTATTAGTTTTCCCTGTAGGGAAAATATTATTTTCTCTAGTTTTCTCTCCTAAATTTCCCTCCTCCCTATTTTCTTTCCATTCCAAACAAAGCCTAAAAGAAGTTTATATGATCGTGAGTTGAGCCTATGAAATCTAAAATATGTCCACCATATATATTTGTCACTTATATTTGATAGACAAAATCGTATAAAACATAGATCAACATACCATTTAGACTTGCATGCTCGAGGATGGCAAATTTTAATGAAGCTCCACGTAGATTTGCCTTATTAAATTCACATCTTTCCATGGTCAAATAAAGCAATCTAATTATTATATCCAAGGCAATAGTGCAATTATAAAACAAGTGTCTGCAAGCAACTTACCGACGCAAATTTGCAAAGTCAAAGATGGAGCCCTTGGCATTAACATGCTATCAAATACGATAGGTAAAGGTTAAATAACATGAGAATAAAGGAAACTTCTATGTAATGTTGTATTGAACTACAAGTATCGATATGTACGCACACATTTCATAAGTAGATTATTAGAAGGTCGTATGTAGCAATTACGATTCAAGAATAATTACCCGGAACTTTCCACATAAAAGGTTTGCACGTAAAAATGAGACATGTTCAAGACATGCAAAGTTGAAATTCACATCTCGTAAATCCTGAAATTCCATATAATCAATGTTATCACTAGGAATGTATAAACAAGTCTCTAATATTCTTCTTTCATTAATTATTAGCTAATTAACTTACTATATCTGCAAGGTTAACGTAAGGAAGATTGGCTCCGTCAAGATTGGCAGCCTTCAAGTTAGGATTGTACAACTTTGAACCCTGGGAAACCATCAAACTAAGTCTGTAATTGGACACCCAAGAACTTTTTCATAATTCAAATATTTTAAAACAACATTGCTTTACCTCTAAATTAGCTCCTTTTAGGACGGCTCTTTCCAAATTGACATCACTAAGAACTGCATTCTAAGCAGATGAAAGTATAATAATAACATATCATCAGTAAAAACTTATATTTTTCATGGATGAATTCATTCTAAGTTTTATTTTAACTATTTAGTCAACATGAATCTATTCAAACCAAATACATCATGTTTAAGTGATTATAGCCCCTTTCACTAGGGCCAATACTTGTCGGTTCCCCATAGTGGGTTCAAACAAAAATTCCCAGTGGATAGGCTGCAAAGGATAAATGTCCTTAATGAGATGCTCAAGGAATTATGTGCCCCTTGGAAAGATACCCTTATTATCATGCTTTTGGCAAGAAAATTCAGAGTTGGAGAAATGTGTGATAGGTTTTCAAGGCTATGGACTAGTTTTAATTTTGAGTTGATATAATTGACAATGAAAATGGATATTTTATCTTAAAGACTGATAATATATATGTCATTGCAGGACATTGCCTTGTTGTTCAAGGTTTGAGTCTTAACTTAAATTGTTATTGGTGGATAGGGAGGCGCAGCGGAAGATTGAAATTTTAAAATCCCTATCTTGATATGGACCGAATGAACTCATTTAAGTCAAGGTGGATAGAAGAGTTACCTTTTAATTCTTCAAACTTGACGCACGTTCTCTTTAAGAGTTTGGATCTCAGGAGTTGACAGCGTAGATCTGCTCCCTCTACTGGTATCCACATGAACAGCTCTCTAACTCGAACAGTGTGCTAGCGTTCTTAGCGTCTGTTCTTTTTTAAACATTAATTTCCTTTTCTATAGAGTGTTTCATAGCTCTCAGAGTGTTTTGCTATCAGAACTTTTCTAACTCTCTCCATTTTTATAAAGGACGTCCCTATCTATATATAGTATATAGATAAGGGTTTTCGTTTTCCATTTAAAAGCCTACAAAAATTTAATTAAATTTATCTCATAAATTTAATCCATAATATCATATCTAATATTTATCTTCTAAATTTAAATTATAAAACTGACATGATATTCTCTCATATCATGTTAGTTATTAAATTTAATCTATCATATAAAATTAAATTTAAAACTAACATAACATAACATAACATAACATAACATAATATAATATATCACATATACATATTATATTATATATATATATATGAATATATATATATATAAATATATATATATATATATATATTATCTATATTTAATTTTATATATCATCTACATATATCATATATATATCTAATATATATACATATATGAATATATATATTTCGAAAATACATATATAAAATTATATTTTGAATTTTATATTTCATATATATATATATATATATATCAAATAAATATTTAAATATATATATATATATATATATAAAATTCATTCACCCTATATTACATTTATTGAATCTAGACATATTCCAAATTCAATGAACTTGGACATCATAACTCGAGTTGGGCTGTTTTTGTGTTCGACTCCGTAGGCTCATATAAAATTGGCAGTAGGCTAATTACGCTATTAGCCCACAAGTCACAAACGGCCTCTAGCAAGACATTACAACTACCTAATTCACATGGGGATCGATAATCTGATGTAACATATCATGCAACCATATCACATCCCTTTTGTCACACCATATTTCAATCAAGCATGAGACATGGAATTGTTGTTCTCCTTTACCTAACATTTACTTTCTTGATCTTTGAGTAGACTGACAGTAGCAATGGAAAAACCCTTTTTATTGTAGTATGGCCATATATTTTCTCAGTCTTACTCATCAAAAGGCCCAGTAATATCTCTCACTTAATGTGAGGGACAAATTCCATATTGACCACTCATATTCCTCTACATGAATGTCACTAAACTCAATCATAGCCTTTATGACCACCCGGTCAGAGGTGACTTTTGACTAGGTCAAAGTTCAGTAATCATCATGTAGGAATCCATGATGATCTCAGGTTAAAGGGCTTAATGATATAGTTACATATGAGATAAGCTTATGACTTGTATCATGCAGCTTTCTCATAGCGGGTTGGTCCAGCACTTTATACTCTTTCAAGTGCCTATGACTTTAATTTGTATTTCTATAATTAATCAAAGTCATACTAGTCTTGTTTCATCTATAATCCCTTAAAGATGACTGACCAGGGACATTTAGGACAATCACTGTAGTTTGTCTAGGAATACAGTTATCATATTAAACATGCAATTGTTATGATAACAAAAGAGAAATTCATTAAATAATAATATGCATAGTACAATGATTGGCTCTAGGGCACAATTTCCAACAGTTAGATTGTCTAAGTGTGGGTAAATTTAGGAAAATGTAGGAAGTCTTACCTCAAATAAAATTAGACATAATAACAAATATATATTAAAGAGGAATGACTCATAAACTTAAATCATGTGGAATATTGGCAACATGATTGGGAAGGTAATTAAGGTGAACATGAATACTTTAGCTAAAGTTAATCAAATGCAAAGGTAGAGAGAGATAAATTTGCTAGAGTAAGTGAGGAGCTTGATCTCAACAACAAACTTCATTCGAGATTTATTATTAGAAAGCAAATCTTCAATGTCATTTATGAAGGGCTAGATCGATACTGTTTGTTTTCATTGTGGTGTACTTATGATGATCATGGAGAAGAATGCCCTCTCTTGCAGGTTGTTGATCATGTGATGAGCCTTCTGCTTTCCCAAACTTTAATGTTTGTCATTTAAATTGGCATTGTTTTGATCATAGGTCGCTTTTTCCCAGACATTTTCCTAGTACTCCCCCTGCCCCTAAAAAAGGAGTGCTCAAATGCCAAGCTCCTAGGGCCCTTGAATATGATTCTTTTGAGGTAATTAAGAGATCCGACAATGTTGATAACTTTTTGAACGAACTATTGCATAGACTTTTAGTTATGCTGCTTTAGGCAACAAATAAAAAATGTTGCTTAAAAATATCGGTAATAGTTTTTCTAGTTCTTGATATACTTTTAAAATATTCCAAAAAGGCAAAAATTTTGTTGTGATATTCCTAACAAGAAATGGAGTCTACTCAAGAGGCTCGATGGTATTGATAATTCTATAAAACATAGAGACCACCAATATTTGCAACAAGTTGAGAGGGAGCTCAGGAAAGAATATAACAAAACCCTTGTGCAAGAAGAGTTATTATTATACCAAAAATCACGTTGTAATTGGTTGAAGTGGGGGGACAGAAATAATAACTTTTCCCATACAATTGTCATGGTGAGGATAAGAAGAAATAGAATTGAGGCCCTAAAAAATGATCCTGATGAGTGGGTGGACAACCAACATGAATTGAAATGCATGCTTGGCAATTACTTTTAAAATTGTCCCAATATCCGCCTGCTATAGTTGAAATACTGGGCATTGCTAGAGGATTAAAGACTTTTTGGGAAAGAGGGTTTCAAAAGGTTGAAGTTTTCTCTGATTGTGCTGAAGCAATCAACATTTTCAAAAGAAAATCTCAATTCCATATCATCCTTACATTTTCATTATCTAGTGCATATTCTACTAATCTCCTGTATCTAGAGAATCAAACAAGGTCAAATGATGGCTTCCCCTCTTATAATCTTTGATCAATCGCCACCTTTTCTCCAAGAGGTGGCAAATGATGAAAGATTAACCCTCTATTGTTTTTATATTTCTTGTTGGTTGTACTTTATGTGATTATTAGATTTCAGTTTTCTTTCAAAACAACTAATTAAGTATATACAATTAATGATCTGATGGTGAACCTTAAGAATTGCTGAAGTCAGGACTGCTCCAACTAAGGAACATTTTATCAAACAAGCATCTGCATTAATGCAAAGGAATAGTTCTTAGTATCAGTATAGTTCTCACTGTCACATGTATTTACGAAGATGTAAAACTATAATGTAGAGTTTAACGTGCCTTCTCGTTTTGAGTTCTGAAGAGCAGCATTATCCAATGAAACTCTATGATGGAAAGTGGCTCGATTAAATTGACATCTTTACACAGGCAAGGGCAAGATGGGTGACGATTGATCTAAGTGACTTGCAGAGGAAAATTTGACGAGTCGAAAATGCATTCTTCAACATTAACATCCTGACAAATAAACTTGGGATGGTTAGTTAATTCTTAAACTATAACAAAGTTATTTCTTAATATATATCTGTATGTGTATCTCGCAACATCAAGTAACAATGATGTGGAGAGAATAAGACCATGTTTGATTCTATTTTCTGTTTTTATGTTCATAAAACAATTATGCAGAGTAATTTTTTAGAACAAGATTTGGAAAAAAAAATGAAATAATATGTTTGAGTCATTATTTTAAAAAACATCTAAAGTGGTGAAATAAAGGGTGAAAGAATTTTTTTTTATAAAAAAGAATTATTATTTTGTTAACATAATTGTCATTAATTAAATCATCATGTTTGTTTTTTCCTTTTCACTTATTCTGCTGAGAAGAAAATAACAAAATATCAACAAAATATTCTAGTTTTAAAATTTTTCAGAAAATTTTTTAACTTTTTTATTTTTCAAAATAGATAGCAGAAGCATATTTACAAACATGCTTTTTTTTATTTTTTTCAAAACAAAAATATTCTAAAAAACAAATAATCAAACAAGTTCTAAGTATTTTGAGAATTTTACTTACCATTCTAACACATCTTTAAAACAAGCGTAACTGAAATCCATGAATGGCAAACTCTGAAAGTCCATAATTGAGTGGGTTATAGTTTGAATATATTGTCATAAGAAAGGGAAAATATATTAATCGTGTGTTTTACTTACTATCACCATGATATGAATTGACATTATTAGGGGCAAAAATATCATGCATGAGACCTCTTATATATATGGTAAAAAAAATTTGATAGATTAGCATTGCCTTCTTGATTTTTCGATCCAGGCGACAAATTGTCTAACAATATAAGAATTCAACAATATAAAGTCCCTTATTTTCTTTTCTATAAAAAAAAATCTGATTTGTATATTAGTCTATGTGAAATCTAATATTTAGTAAACACTAAAGGTGTTCAAGAATACAATGCATATATATATATATTAATTACAGAAAAGTTATATATACACACACACAGCTTTTACTACTCCATGTGTTGCACAGGGAGTATTAACTAATTAGATATTAATAACATTTATTCCACATACTACATTTAAATGTATAATTTTCATAAAATTTTGAAATATAATGGACTAATCATACAATATTCATGAAATGGTAGTAAAACACATGTAATTAACGTATTGTTGCTGAGTTAAAGCACATGTACTTATATAACGGGTGGGAAAATTCAGTTCAATGCTAGTATATGGTTGACGAAAAAATTTCAATAAAAATTAAAGCGAAACATGGTTTTCATGAGAAGAGAAAAGAATAATCCTCCTTTCATAAATTGAGAAATCCCATTGTTGCATTAACATCCTACTATCACCATGATATTAATTGACATATTAGGGGTAAAAATATCATGACATCTCTCATATTTATGAACATAATTGATG
This sequence comes from Prosopis cineraria, assembly GCF_029017545.1. Taxonomy (NCBI): domain Eukaryota; kingdom Viridiplantae; phylum Streptophyta; class Magnoliopsida; order Fabales; family Fabaceae; genus Prosopis; species Prosopis cineraria. The sequence goes on along the minus strand of NW_026555339.1, from coordinate 19,156,063 downwards.
AAGAATGGAGTATGTTAATTTGCGAGTACAAAAATATCACACTCCAGTATTAAGGGTATAACCAACACAGAATATGAGATAAACTCACATTCCATAAACCTTAATTAACCAAAAAATTAATTTAGAATAATGATATATATAAAATTTATATTTAAATTTAAAATTAGTAAAGTTTTAACCATTCTATAGAAAGTTCGGTAGAATTTTTCCTATAATTATGACCTCCCAAAATTTCTACAATAATAAAACCTATCAGCCAATCTAGAAAAGAGCTTTACTCCACGCTAGCAAATTTTCACAATAATATAATAAGGCTAGGACCTAATTACGATATACGTGGATCGTTAAGTTAACATTTCATTATGTAAAATATATTTACATAAAAATTAACTAACACATGTTTCCATGATTTCAAAAAACAATTGTGTCCCTCAGTGATCAGCAGAAGGTGCATGGTCAATTTTAATATCTGAGACCAAATAAAATTTTTTCGATGAGTAGCATTTCAATTACAGTTGAAGGAAATAATGAAAAGCAAATCAATGAATTAATTATAAATTTACTAAAATAATTAGTTGAAAATTATATAAACCATAAATACATAAATACAAATAAAAATTATTAAAATTTCAAAGTATGAAATTTTTACACATACTTAATATCTTGGGATATATATATATATATACTGCTTAACATAAAATCCATGTATAGTAAAAATAGCAATTTTCTTTCTAAAATCAAATTTAAAGAAAATAATTCCAAACTTTCCTTCTTTAATGGGACTTAATCAAAACAATTAACAAGCATGGACATATAGTTCATGAAGGTAAATAACTAACAAGCATGGACATACAATCTACAAGGATAAGTCACTAACAAGTGCAACTTAAAGCCATAAAATAATCAAGCACAGTTAGAAACTATAAAACAAGCACAGGTATTAAGCCCACGAAACAACTGTGAGTAAAATGCTCACAAATATCCATCCCTCTTTTTCATGTGTGTTGGCTTCCACACAGGGCTAGCACTTCTTGTAATAACCTTGCTAGCTAGGTATACCATGGTGTGCTAAAGGTTAACAAAATTGCCGTTAGCATCCAGCATTCTAAACTCAACCCTTCTTATTAAAAATCAAGCGTGCTAGAAATTGAAACACTCATTTAAAATTATTTCTTTCAACATATAATATTAAGCTATCAAATTTTCTTTTCAAATTTCTCTCCATACACAAATCACCGTATTAACCACTGTTATATAAATTATAAAATTTAAACAACAAAAATAATTAGAAAAAATAATCAATTAATAATATACCAGATCCAAATATTCCTTAATAATAGCAAAATTTCTAATGAAAATAAAGCAAATTCTATGATGAACCAATTATTATAAAAGTGAGGTAAGTAAGAAGAATTGTATAAATCATAAAAATACAATGGACAAGAATATTTATACAACTTAAAAAGGAATAATATAAAAAATTAAATAAAAAAATTTATAAATACTTTGTGAGAAATTATTTAGAATACTACTCACTCACCTGAGAGTTTTTCAATAATTTTAAAACTTGTTTCGCTTCCATTTCTCACTTAAGTCCAAGGGTGCCATTAATTTTTTTAATAAATCAATCACAATTCAAAGATTACTTATTCATTCTTTTCTTCATATAACTAAGTGATTTAATATCTTAATTGTCAACAATAAACAAAATTCCTTTTACTCTAATAAATCATCTACCTCATTCAATATCACTTGTCAACTAATGCATTAAACAATTAGTGACATTTAAATTAATTCTAAATAACATCACAACTATACATGTTCAGCCTTACTCCTACACTAGAATATAAATTTCCTCCTTCTCTTGTCAATGAACTTCAAATTTAATTATATTAATCCATTAACACCTTACTCCTTTCTTTAAGTTAAAAAAAACACATCTTGGTAACATTCACATATGTTCATTACAAATTGAAATTTCATCAGTACTGATTTCCCCTCATCATTTAATTCCTAAGTCAAACTCCCCTACACTACTCAAGTATCATCAATAACACAAAACATTCTAAAATAAATCCCAATCAAGACTTTGAATCACATTTGAGAAGAAAGTAAAATCAACAACCAAAAATCTTGAGATTTCCAATAGATACTATAGTTACACATGCTCCTCCAAGATAAACATGGAAACTTAATAACATTCATTCACTAAATTCTTCTCTCAAACATTTTGACAAACACCTAGAGAGCATTCATCAAAGTTTAGTCATCAACAAGCCTCCAACAATTTAATCATCTTCCTATATTAACTTTATCATCAATATTCAATTTGGCATCCCAATAAAATTATATACAGCAGCAACCAAATTAATTCAACTCCTCAATTTTTAAAGAATTCATGGCAGCCATAAAACAAAAACAAGGGCAGAATCTTCTATCAAAAGAGAAGAGAACAAAAAGCTTACCACATGGGTGCACGATAACCAAAATTGAGGAGGAAGATAAGTTGAAGATGACTCACATACACACGCCACACAAATCAGGAAAAGAATAGAGGAAAACGACAGGGGAGGAGTATTCGATGACTCCACTCTCACACCAACTGGCGACGTGAATGGAGAGAAGAGTAGCGGACGAACATGGCGGCAAAGAGGGAAGTCGACGGTGAGGTACAGAGAAGTAGATCGACAGTGAAGAGAAAGGAAAATTTCATACGCTCTCTCTATCACTTTCACAGGTTCGGTCGTTCAAATAAGAGAAGCAGAAGGAAAAATCTAATGACTGTAAGGTGGAGATGCGACGGCAAGAAGGAACATAGACCAACGGTGAGTAGCTGAAACCGATGAGGGGGACCAGAAGAGTAGATCGACGGTGAAGAACCAGAAGAGTACATTGGTGGTGGAGAGAATAAGAAAGGAAAAAATGGGATAGCCGATTGTCACGGATGATATCTCCATGACCGTGTAAAGACCAAGATAATGAACGATCCGCTGGTTAGCCTCGTACAATATGGGTAAAGGGGGCGACATTGGCATTGGGGGTGTTCTGCCTCAGTCTTCGGACTGAGTGCACAACTGGTTGGGGGCTAGTGCTGCCTCCTTGATGAGCCCATAGCAGGGCGAAACCAGTATGATCCGTATGTGGTAAGGCTTGTCTTGAGGATTATGGGGTCTTCCAAGATGCCGCACGGGCGCCGTGTGCTGCGCCAGACTCTCAGCTCGTGACAGAGTGGTATCAGAACAGGATGTACTTTACTGCCGTGTGCCTGTGGGGTCCCATGTTGGGACTGGTCGACCTCAGCACCGCTCCAGAAAGGCCTCCGAGTAGGTGGGTCCAAAAGTGGGGACTCGGGCAGGAAGATTGGCCGTTGTCGACTCCACTCCTGTTGGCTCGCAGGTGCGAGTGGGTCCGAAGAGTGCAGGACTCGGGTGGCCACTCAGTAGTAAGCTGATGTGTTTGTGGCAATACTGTACGTACGATCCTTGGGCGAAGTCTTTCTCCCCTAGCACGAGGTCGTGCTAGATTGGGTGTGGGAGAATGTCACGGATGATATCTCCGTGACCGTGTAAAGACCAAGATAATGAACGATCCGCTGGTTAGCCTCGCACAATATGGGTAAAGGGGGCGACATTGGCATTGGGGGTGTTCTGCCTCAGTCTTCAGATTGAGTGCACAACTGGTCGGGGGCTAGTGCCGCCTCCCTGATGAGCCCATGGCAGGGCGAAACCAGTGTGATCCGTATGTGGTAAGGCTTATCCTGAGGATTATGGGGTCCTCCAGGACGCCGCACAGGCGCCGTGTGCTGTGCCAGACTCTCAGCCCGTGACACGATGCTCTGTTTCTACTCATGAGAGAGATAAAAATGTGAACAAAAGAATAAATGGGAAAAATTATAATAAAGGCTCAAGGAAAATTACAAAAAATGACATACGAAAAATTATAAGAAAGAGAACAAAAGTTCCCTATAATTTAAAACAAAATAATACCAAATTTTTTTTTTTTTAATTTCCTATACTTAGCTGCCTCTCATTCAAATAATTCCTATAAGGACAATAAAACCTCATTATCATCTTCAGTATTGTTTTAAGAAAATTTTAAAAACCCCTTAACCCCATTAGTATACTTTAGACTCGTTTATTTGGCATCTATCCAACTACGATCCACATTTAACTTGTCTTCCTAAAACATGACAGAGTTCATGGATTATCACAAAATCTATTAGGAAAGGGCCAAACAACAAGTTATATAGTTAAAAAAATAAAAAATAAGCATGCTAACACGATAATTTCTAATTTTTTTTAGAATATTTTTTAGAGTTGGCTTCCCTCCAATCTAATAAGTAGAAGGAAGTCAACTTTATATTTTTTGGCCCTTTTCATATAGAGGAAGGGGCAAAACATTAAGTTTAAAATAAATCTCGACAGATTCTCTCCTAAAGATTGAACTTTCCAATACATTTATAATTGAAAATACAAGGAAAAAATAATATTTTTAAACAAAACAAATTCGCATGTAATGCCTAATAGCATCAGGCCTCTACTAGCACTCCATTAGTGTACAGAAAATAAACTAGTAATGCAATCACAATAATTTAATTCATAGAAAATAAACTAGTCTAATAGGATTGATGTAGGCATAATTCCCTTTTTTTTTTAGAATATTTTTTAGAGTTCTATATTAAAAATAGGGTCAAGAATGAAAAATTGGCAATTCCAACAATGAGTTCTATATTAAAAATTTAGCATGGAAATAGGGTCAAGCATCCCTCCTATTTGAAGCTAACTTTATATTCTTTGGCATTTCCATATAGAACAAAGGGCAAAACATTATGTTTAAAAAAAAAATTGATAGAATATCCCCTAAAAGTTAGACTTTTCAATAAATTTATAATTGAAAACACAAAGGAGAAAATAATATTTTTAAACAAAATAAAGTCACATGCAATACCTAATGGCCTTAGGCCTCTACCAGCACTCCACCACCTTGCAAAAAATACAGTAGTCATGCAATCACAATAGTTTAATTCACAAAAATCAATCAATCTAAAACAAAATCATATAAGACTACTTTTGCATTCAAAACATGACTATTGGTATTTCAAAACTCTAGGTGTGATTTTTACTATTTGCTCAGGTGGCCTACATGGCGGGTGCATCATGCCAATTATCAAACCCAAGATTTAGTGGTCAAAATTTTTAGGAAAAAAAAAATTGAGAAGATAGCTAAAGCATACTCCTCATTGATTCATATAACACACACACATAGACAAATTCCTTTGACTTTTAACAATGATGTTTCTAATTTGACAATCTTTCAGTTCTCTTGCTTGAAAATTCATATATCTAAAAATCTCAACAAACGAGGGTTTGCTTCTTTGATTTATCCTTCTATCTTTCATATATCTAAAAATTCATCCAATGGCTTGCTTCTTAAAAATTCATATGTCTAAAAATTCATCTATCTTTCACACACACACACACACACACACACACACACACACATTCTTCCAAGGGTTTGCTTCTTTAATTTATAACTAAAAATCCTAACAGACGAGAACTGTGTATACAGCAAATCTCTTAATTAACTTCAAATTCATGACAAAACTCAAGATTAATATGAAGTTCAAAATAGATTAAGGTACAAAACACGGTGAAGTCATAACCTAAATTAGTGAGAATTTGAAGCTTTCAACGCCTTGTTTCCTCCACAGTTGAACTTTTAGGGATGGAGGGAGGCTTTTTCGATGAGTTCTAGCAGCTACTTTGATAGGATTTCCTTATATTTTGACATTATGGGTTGAGGTGTTATAGGGGCAGAGGTTGAGATTGATTGAGATAGAGAATAGAGATGAAAATGATGAATTTGAGACTTCTAGGAGTTGAGATTAAGAGTTTGAAAACAAAGAACCAGAGTGCGAGTACGAGGACAAAGCAAAGAGACTATTGATGAATCTACGGTGACACGAGGGCAGAGATTGAGATTGATTGAGACAAAGAATAGAAAACAATGAGTCTGAGACTGAGATTCTGAGTGCGAGAAGGTGACTACGAGAGTGAGTATGAGAAAGCAAAGAGAAGACAATGATGAATCTATAGGCAGCACGAGGAAGGGGAAAGCTTAAAAATTAGAAAAGACAATAAATCTACACCAGTTATAAGGAATACCCGATGTAGGTATCATAAAAATAAAATTGAAAAAAAAATTGATATCTACACCGATTATATAGAATAACCGGTGTAGTTATGTTAAAATAAAAAACAAACTTATAAAACACATCTACACCAGTTATATAGTGTAACCGGTGTAGATATGTCAAAAATAATTTTTTGAAAAAAAATATAAAGCATATCCACCCTGGATATTTTTACTAACCAGTGCAGATATGTAAAAATATTTTTTAAAAAAATATTAATAATATATCTAAACCGGTTACTTATAAAACCAGTATAGATATTAATGCACCTTCAATTTTCTCACAAAAATGCCACCGCCGTTTATTTCTGCACCGTATGTGCCATGACCAGTGTAGATGGGGTTTAATTACACTATTTGGTACTAGTGTAAGAGTGCTTTGATCATAAAGATTATTTTAAATTTTTGAAGAAAAAATGTATCTTATAATTTTCAAGTATTAATAAAATCTTCAACTGTAATTGAGACAATTATTAAATGAGAGGATTAAAGTGACCAATTGAATTAAAATGCTCATGTAACCAAATCAATACTCGATTTAAAATGTTTATCCAAAACTAAAATATGTACATATAATTTAAAGGAAAAATTACAAATAGGTTCCACACAACAGACAAATTTAAACTATAATCAAGTCCCTTGAGATTTGAGTGTCATTTGTGGTTGGGGTGAAAAGACAATTTTACCCCTACTAATTTGACTTTCACTTACAACTACAACTTTGTAATTTACGAGTAAAAATTCATAATTCATAAGTCAAATTTCTTGTTTAATGCTTGATATGACATGGAGTTAATTCTACCTACTTAAGGCTATGTTTAGTCTAATTGGGATGTAGGGAAAGTATTAGAGCTCATTTGAGATTTACACATTGGGCTATGAGTTATTGGAGGTTAGCTTAACCAATAAAGCTATTGATAGATAATGTGGCTTTTACTTACAATTGCAACTTCAAAATATACAAGTAAAAAATTATAGTAATCCACAATTAAATTGCTTGTTTAACATTTGATATAACATGGAATCTCCATTAAGTTAATTATGCCTACTTAAGCCTATAATTGATCTAATAGGGATGTAAGGAAAGAATAGAGCTAATTTGGGATTTGCATATTTAACCTACAAGTTGTTTAAAGTTACACTTAATTAATAAAGCCCTTAAAAGTTGGGAAACATTACATATAGGTCCTATGGAGCCAACTTATTTACAAATAAGTCCTGTGACATTTGAAAATTACAACTAGGTCCCTTGGGACCTGAATGTAATTTAAAATTAGGGTAAAAAAACAATAACTCCCTTATTAATTATATATATATATATATATATATATTATATCAGTTAAATAATTTACAACTATTTTATCAGCAATTTATAACTATAACTTTTGATGTACAATAATTAAACTGATTAGTTTAACTATTGAATATGTGAAGTTATAGTTGAAAAACTAAAAGTTATTGTTGTAAATTACTGATAAAATAGTTATAAATAATTAATGTTAAACTTTGTTAGTAACAAATGATTGTTTAACTATTAAATATGTGAAATTATAGTTGTAAAAAGTTAAAATTATAATTAAAAATTGTGGATGAAGTAGTTGTAAATTAATTATTTGATTGATGTAATGTATGTTTTATTGGAATATTATTGCCTTTTTAGCCTTATTTTAAATTACACTCAAATTTCAAAGGACCTTGCTGTGGTTTTCAAATTTGGTAGAATTTATTTGTGAATAAATTTGCTTTACGAGACCTATATGTAATGTTCTCTAAAAGTTGATTTGGCTTGCACTTACAACCACAACTTCACTATTTACAAGTAAAAATTCATAATTCACAAATTCAATATTTTGTTTAATGCTTGATATAACATGAAATCTCCATGGAGTTAATTATACCTACTTAAAGCTATAATTGATCTAACTGCGATGTAAGATGTCATGCCTTAAAAATAGAGGGTGATCGGCACGAGTGTAAATTACGTCGCTCATTTCCATAAGCCTTAAAATGAAAATTCATTTTTGTTTTTAAATAAAATAATCAGGTTATATGAAATTTCTAACACTTCTAATACTAATTGGTATGACAAAGCTTCAATGTTTGTTGTTTTTTTTTTCAAATATTATAACAACTTGGAGCTCAACTCCTTTTAGCCAGCTGATAAAGTATTTAGCAAAATAAGGATCTTAACCATAGTCTATGTGGAGTACGTATAACATTAATTTATAAGAGTACAATATACAGATTAAAATTTTACATAAAAAATGGGGATGAAAATAGAGATGAACCAAAATAGCATCTCAACTTCAACTCAGTAATAAAGTTCCTTGAATGATCTGACAAAGGTACAAGTTATCTGAGACAAAAAAATATTTTTCAGTGAATAACGTTCCAATAGTAAATAATTTAACATGAACAAAAGAAAAGTTTGAAATAATTATGCAATTTAAAGAGGCAATGGTTTTTTTTAAAATTTAATAAACTTAAAAAATAAAAGGATTATGTAAAATTTTAAATAAAATCTTGAACTATTAAAATATCATATCAAATATTATTATCGCTTGATTGCAAGGAATCAAATAAATGAAATAAATAATTTAATGATTAAAATCAATGGAATGTAAAATCATCAGATAATCAAATTCATATTATAAGGATTTATCAAAACAATTAACAAACGTGGATACACAATCCACGAGGGTAAATAACCAAATATGGCTTATGCCACGAAAACAAACGTGGACATACAGTCCACGAGGGTAAGTAATCAGACGTAGCCAAAACCACGAAACAGACATGAATACATAGTCCACAAGAGTAACTAACCAGACGTAGTCGAAGTCATAAAAATAGACACAGGTACTAGACCCACGAATAATAGATGTGAGAACAAAGCTCACGAAATTTAAAGTAGCTAGTAATTGACTATGACGCGCCAAGGGCTAACAGAACTACCGTGAGCAACCAACGTTCTGTATATAGTCCCCTTTTAAATTCACTTTCAAACTTACGAGAAAATTATCACTTTCAAAATTTCATTTCTCTTTTTAAAATCCAACTTGCATGAAACATATAAAAACACCAATATTTCTAAATATAAAAATTCACAATTAATATCTCATAAACTGTTCATAAATTTTATAATTGGCTTTATCAAATAAAGCACTACTAGAATTTATGAAAGCATTTTCATCAATATAAAAAGTATAAGTCATGACTTCAAGAAGCAGAGCAATTTAATTAACAAAAGTAGCTAAAGTAAGAAAAATTTATAAATATCCATAAATTATTAAAAAAATATTTTGATAAAGAAAAATTTCTAATATATATTAATTGAGACGTTATCCACTTACCTGATAAGTTTTCAAGCATATTGCTAACTTTCAAATTAGCCCTTTAATTTTTGCAACAACTCGAGATCCTTAAATTCCTATTGTCCAAATAATACTGTAGTCATTTTCTTATATACACTTTGCAAGTCTAAAATATACAACCTAAATTTATTCAAGGATAATAGTAGATAGATTTTTTTTTTCAAACATTACATTAATTATTCCTTAGAAATTTCAAAAACTAACATATCAATGGCAATCTAGTTCTTGAATTATCAATCAAATTACCTATTCCACAAATCTCTAATTTCTGTCTCAATTTCCATTATAAAGTGTCTTATATGACATTTTAACCAACAACAATGCAACTATCACTAGAATCTTGTCATAATATGTCAGATTCTTCTAGCAAGTATTATTCCAAACACCTTGCAAACACTATCCATTAAATCATGATGTCAAGTTCTCTTCTCTTCTCTTCCAATCTCCTTATAACATATAATAAGATTTTATTGGACTTCCTACAACTTCACCGTCAAAAATTTCAAAGAAAAAGCACAAACAATCCTTATCTTTTATTTTTCTCAAACATCTCTATTTCTAATTCTGACTTCCTTTCAAGCATTTTATCGAACATCTCATATGCATCAAAATTCAAATCAATACTAAGCTTCTTCCTCTGAAATGTCCTTTCCAAAAATTTTTCAAGTATCAATATTTATATTAATCAACACTCTCAAATCCCATCCTTTAGCATAGAAAAATTCAGCTTTAACTTCAAAGGCAAAACCAAATTCATATTTATCTCCAATAACAGCAACCCAAATCAACTCAGTTTTTAACCAAATCCAAGTTTTTTAAACTTCAAATTTCATTTTACTCAAATCCCCCCAACCATAAAAAAACAAACAGCAACAGCAAAACACACAGAGCAACAACCAGCATCAAACACGCACAGCAATAGAAAAACACACACAGAGGAACAGCCAGCCATCAAACACACACAGTAACAGCAAAACGCACACAGAGGAACAACCAGCCATCAAACACGCACAGCAACAGCAAAACGCACACAGAGGAACAGCCAACCTTGAAACACGCATAGCAACAGCAAAGGAGAAGAGACTCCAAGATCCTTGCCTCAACTATTGTAGAAACAAGGAGGAGAAGGTTCTGGGCATGCTAACAGGGAGGAGAAAAGAAGACTCTGCAACACCGAACAGGGGAAGGGCTGGACGTCGAGTGCGAAAGAAAGAAAGAGAAGAAGAAGAAGAAAGAAGAGGAATGTCGGCGGCACAAAAGGAAAGAGAAACGCACGCCCAAGTGACAGATGTACCGTCGGTGCTTTACCATGGTGGCGACGAGCTGATGACAGAGAAGAGAAAGAAGAAGGATGGCAGCAATGCTTACAGCTGCTACACATATAGAGGAGGAAGAGCGGAGGATTTGCGAGCTCCCTAACACCCATAATGGTGGTAGACAATGCACCCAAATTCACCGACGACGGACGATCAAAGAGGAGGAAGAAATTTCTGGAAGCACTCTCAATCTCTCTCTCTCTCGATGCAGCCGACAGATAGGAAGAGGAATGAGGAAAAAAAATCTGGTGCGTTATATTTATTTTAAAAGGAGGGGCATTCTGGTAATTTCGTAAAACTGAAATCAAATTAAAAATCCCTCTTTTGCATCAGCCAGAATCGAACTTACGCTCTCATGCATGTAAATTATCAATGCAACTCCCACTAGATCAATAATGCTTCTTGTTAAAATGTTTTCAGACTTAATATAAATAGAATTAGAACACATTATTATATATTTTAATTTTGCTTCAACTTCCTGGGTTATTACATAAGATTTGTAATGTATTATGTAATTATGGCCTTAAGTATGCATAATTAACTCCATGAAGACTCCAGGTTATATCAAGCATTAAACAAAAAATTGGACTTGTGAAAGTCAAATTAATAGGGGTAGTATTATCTTTGCATCCTAACCTCAAATTACACTCATGTCCCAAGGGTTTTGGTTGTAGTTTCTAAATTTTATGAAAGTTATTTGTAAATAAATTTTCTATACAGGACCTATTTGTACTTTACTCTAATTTAAATTGATTATAGCATAATGTACTTAAGAAAGAAAATGGCTAATTCCTCACAACACAATGAATAAAGGTTTTAACCTTACTAGTAGAGATACCCACATATAATGCGTAGCTTACTTTGAACGTCTCCAATAAAAGGACACCTATATAATAATAATAATAAAATAAAGGGAAAGAAGTCATATAATAAATACAATTTTTTTGGTCATATATTAAAATTTGTGACCAAAAATATAAAATTAGTACTTTAAAAAAGTAAATGAAATTTAAAACAAACATTTTAGTTCTCCTGAATTAATTTGATTTAGTTCATCTACTGTTAATTTCAAAAAATCAAATTAACAAACCTGATGAACCTTCAATAACTCCTTTTTTTTTTTTGGTTTATCCCTTCGAAAACGATAATGGTTAATGCAAATCGTTCGTTTTCGACGGTGCAATGCTGCACCTTCTAGAAAACTCTAAATTATGGTGCAATTTTGCCTAAAACTCTAAAAAACTGTTCAAAGATCTCCAATCTGAAACAAATATAGATGTTAGCAAACATTGAGCATGAATATATCAAGAAAATTGAAATTTTACTTGACCCTGAGTGTAAATAAAAAAGTAGATGTGTTCATATTTGTCTTAACTAACACAAACTCTAAGAACAATAGTTTATTTTGCCAGACTTTACGGTCAGGGAAGAGGACAGCAAAGAGAGTTTGAATTAATTTGGGTAACGGAGAGAAGAGAGTTAGGAGTTTGTATAGCCTCTAGATGGGTTTTGAATGAAAATATGTTTGTATGGTTGTAATGTGTGACAAAATAAAATGTTGTGCATAAGGTTTTTAGCCGGTTAAGACAAATTTGAATGCATGTTTTTCTATGTATGTAATTCATGTTAATTAAAATGTCAATGTCTCTAATTAACATTCATGATCAACATTTGCTAACGAGCACATTTGTTATAAATTGGGGATTTATGCTCCATTTTTAGGATTGATGGGTAAAATTGTACCAAAATTATAACTTTATGGGTATTTTTGCCCCCAACACAACTAGTGGGATCCAAAACCCTTACTCAACAAACATTAGGTATATGCTATGCATTTGGGATTTTTGCATTGTTTTTTAGAATTAATGGGTAAAATGGCACAATACTTGAGTTAAGGATGATATGAGTAACTCCTCACAAAATATTTTATGGGTATTTTTGCACCTTGACACTATTTAAAATTACATGTTCAACCTTTTTTGGGATAATGATATTTTTTTTATGAATAGTTTTTATTTAAGTGCATACTAGTACTGTGCATTGTTAGTTTTTTGGGTTAAAAGATATTTTTGTCCCTCAATTACTCACTCAAGAGTATCTAGTATCATAAACTTACATGTGATGCAATTTATCCATTCAATATTTAAAATGGTACATTTAGTACCTTGCCATTAAAAAAAGTTAACTTTAACAATTAGTTAATAAAAAATTATAAAAAATGACCTATAAAATTACAAGTAAGTACTTTATGAGAAAATTAATATCAATTAAGTCCCTAAAATAATGGATGGTCAAAATCATATTTTGGCCCTTTAAGTGGGTAAAAAATAATATTTGTATCCTATTATTCATATGTAATTTAAGGGACCTAATTGATCTTAATTTTATTATAGGGTACTTGTATGTAATTTTATGGGTCCTTTTTTGTGCTTTTTGAGATTATTTTCTGCAATTTTTAAAATAACTAACAGTCATAGTTAACTTTTTTTAATGGCAGGGTGGTCAATATGCTATTTTTAAATGTTGAAGGAGGAGATTGCATCACATAAAAGTTTAAAATAATAGATACTCTTGGTTAGCCAATAGTTGAGGGGCAAAAATGCCATTTAACCTTAATTTTTTTATAAAGGATTTGCAAATTCTTCACTGATTTTGTTTTTGGCCATAAATTCGATGCGTCAACAATATACTCACTAAGTTCCTATTTATAAGCTACTTTTTAAAAACATTTCTTATTTTTCTATTTATAAATCATTTTGTAAAAATCTATGAAAAATTAATATTTTCTTTTCAAATAATATCCTTGGAATGGAATATGGATATTTCTGAGTAAATATGATGGATAGTGGCATGGAGAGATGATCAAGAATTTATATTTAAATAAGGGTATTTGTAATTTTTTTAGGAAAATAAACTAATTTTAACTAACTTCCTTGATTTATGTGAATAGTTAAAGATGGCTTATAAATATAATTAGAAGGAGTATTTTGCAATGCATACAATATTTAATAATTACAACAACATATTCAGTACGTAATTATTCGCGCCCATTTGAAATTTTTTTATTAGATGTAGATTTTTTTTGTTGACTATGCGGGTTGACTTTTGGATGCTTATAGCGTTATGGCCAGACTTTTGGAAGGCAACACATTCATTCGGCCGCTTTCCTATTGTGTTATCAAAGATCGATATGAGTTATCGGTCCAACCGAGTATTTGTAGATTCTCAATTTCATTGATTGCAAATAGCATGTCAACTACTCCATCCGTTTTAAGAGTTAAATGTTAAAAAATATAAGATATTTTTAGTCTTTTGAGATATAATCATTGCCTTTTTTTCAAAAATGTCTTTATTGATAATAACTTTATATTTATTGTAGGGTGTTTAATAGGGATAAATAAGAAAAGATAGGGTTTATTTAAATGTAGATAACTACTTTATTGGACGGTGAGATTCGGTTAAAAATGCATTATATTTTTGAACAAAGAGAGTATATATTAAAACTACAAAAAAAATATTAAGTTAAATAATCAAGTTAACGCTTGCCGAAAAAAGGTTAGAAAAATTGACTCCGTTGCATTTTTCCACAAAAAAGAGTTAGAAAAATTGAAGAACTAACCTAACATCAGTTATTGATAAAAACTAAAACAAACCGGTAGGGTTCGGCACTAAATTAGTTGTTTTAGCCTAATTTGTGATTATTCAGGCACTCGCTCTCTACTGATCCCATTAAAAATAGTTCTATGTCATGTTTTTCTGGTTTTTTTGCGGTTTTCTACACACTTTTCAACAACTCATGTGACAATATAGTATTAGATATTCATGTCGTAACTTTGAATTTGGATAAAATTTTATAGACAGGTCTTTTTTTCTAATTTTAATAGAATAATGTATGATGGCAGCAAGATTTATAGATAATTATAAATATAAAGTTTATATAAAATGAAGGGCTAAAATGTTAATTTATCACCTAGCTTTTTTTTTTCAGGTGAGCTGGGCACCATCAAGTAAAAGGTGGTGCAATATTACACCTCATATATTGAAAAATGGAGCACTACTGCCCTATTGTTAAATATCCATCAATTTTAACATTAGTTGACTAAAAAAGAACCTAAAAAATTACAAAAAATGATCCAAAAAATTACATAAAAGGACCTTATAGAAAAATTTATACCGATTAAGTCTTTTAAATTGTAAGCGTTAAACGGAAATTTTCCCTAGAAGTTTTCTATTAGGTGCAACTAGTATCTTTGACTTTTGATTGGTGCAATGTTATCCCAAAAGTTTAAAAAATGGTGCAATGGCCTACATTAACATTTATTTGACCAATATTGATTGTTATTTTAAGTGTTAAAGGGCAATTTTGCCCTAGAAGTTTGTCTGAAGAAGTCATTGGTATCTTAACATTTTTATTGGTGAAATGTTTTTGGGTTATCAACTTTCAAATCAAGAGAGATCCAACAAAACTTGTTATAACCCCAAATTAAAGGAAAATTTTATGTTGAATTGTTAAGTAAAATGGCACTCAAGAGGAGGGTGAATTGGTTGTTCTTTATGATTTTCAAAACCTCTTTCCAAAGAAATAGAAACAGAAACAGATTTTGTATCAAAACAAAGTTTGAATGATGAGCTTGTAAATCAAATGAAGTTTTGATAAGAGAAAGCTTGACACAATGATTTATACCAGTTCAGTCTAATCACTTGGCCTACGTTCAGTCCTTAAAATCACACTTGAGAGTTCCAACTAAAATCACAAGCTTAATTGAGTGCTTGCCATCATAGTATAATTAATAAAACTTGCAAGTCTTGAAGTCACTCAAAATCCCCTTACAAATTAAACCTTTGTAAGAATAAACACTTAAGGAAAAACCCTTTCATAAAAATTTCAAAAAGTAGAGTAAATAATCAAAATTCAAAACTCTCCAAAAGAGTAGATAAAAGCTTATAAATTGTCCAATAGAGTGCTTTTCAAAAATTAGTTAATGCAGTAGGTAAAACAATAAATGCAAGAATGTATTTTGTTACACACTTACTTAAATGAAATTCTATTTGTGGTGTGAGGATAATTATATTATAGCTATTAAAGACCTCAACTAGCCATTATTGCATTCCATGTGTGAAAGTAAACACTGTGAAAAATCACTTTATTTGTGAAACTCATTAAATACTTGTCAGAACACTAAAATTTGCATGGTTTAGGTTCATCCTTGCATGGATGAGTACGACAAAGGGGCTTCAAGTAAGTTCAATTTACAACACTCGTTGAGACATTTCAAACCTTGCAAGGATAATTCAATTAGAAGTACAAGCTTCTCAGAAACTCCAAAACTTGTGTGGCTACCTTTGGATCATGCAAGGAATAGGTGCAAGAAGTGAAAGACCTCTTAAACATTGATAAATGCATATTTTACATATAAATAGATATAGATTTTGGATTATAATTGATTGAATTTATTTTATACCTATTTAACTAATCTTTATAAAATAAGAAGAGATTTTGATACATAATCTACTCATATTTTATTTCTTCTATAATGTGCAGGAAAAATACAAAAAAGAAATTAAAGGAGTGAAGAAAACAAGAAAACAAGAAGATAGAGATTTTAATATATATATATATATATATATATATGAAAGAGGACAATGGATGAGCTAGAAAGATTTTAATTAGATCTATTTTATAGAAAATTAATTTTTCTAGAGTTATTTCAGTTATTGTTGAGTCACACCGAATAAAGACTCAATATTGGGTTACAATTCCAAAATAATGTTTTGCAACATCTTTGATGGAATCTGAAAATCTAGATATTTCTGACATGTCATTAGAAGGATATATTGAGTGAATAAGGCTATAACTGAATAAGAATTTTACAAGTTCTAAGTTTGTTCCTGGATATACAATGATTTTATTGAAGAAATAATGAGAAGCATATTTAATGTTATTGGTTCTTGGAAGAAGAAAATGGTTGGTCTTATTGATGGCTATATGCTACTACAGGATTTGACCGATACTGATTTGGGTCACAGCAGAACATGAAAGGTTCTCAGTCCTCTTTCATAATGAGATTAATAAGCCAAAAGTCTCTTAATCCTGACTGTAGACCTTTCATAGAACCACTTTCTTCAGACTAGCACAGCACAGCCTTTCTTTGTTTTCTACTAAAGGTATAGCCATAGCAACACATAACTAGTAATCCCTTTTATAGGATCATTATGGAAATCACAACTTTGTCAAGGATTCCCCTTAATCCCCAAAAAGAAATTACTCAGACAAACTTGTTATTCTTCAATACTTGTAAATGTTAAAATATTTAAAACAAATACTTTTATTGATAATAAGAAGAGATCAGAGAATTCTAAACTCAGATTACAAGAGAGAGACACAGAGAGCAAAAGTTGAGTGTGTCCTACCTCTGAGATTCTAGGGCTTTATATAGAGCTAGCATACTAACCTAGTTATATGACCATAGTTAATTGACGATAAAAAGTAACTCTAATGATTACAAAAGCCAAACCTACTTTTGACTAATTTACAAATAATTATAAAATTACTTTCGGTTGCTTGTCTTCCACTTTCCCTTTCTTCAAGAGTCGGCAACTTGTCTTTTACTTTTCTTTAAGACTTGGCAACTACTTTTGTCTTGTCAGCTACTTTTCTACCATCTTCTTCTTGTCTTTATATGTCTACAAGGTTAATCTAGAATATTCATGTTAATAGAAGGATCTTCACAATCTTTATCAACCTGTCTTCTTTCTTAACAATACTTGCATTTATGGATTACATATTCAGATAATACTTAACATATCTTCCTTTTAGTTCCTTCATCATTTTTCATTTGATGATTTCTTAGTCTTTCATACCAATTATTAAAATTCTTGGAGTTCCTGCTATTTCTTCCTACTGAGAATATACGTGTAGTGGGTCCAATGAAATATGTCTACTGAGCTTCATCTGCAGTTGTTGTTCTATTGAGTTTTTGGAAAATAATGTTCACTTCTTATGCTCTGATAGTGGAAATTTTATATATGAGGTCTTCATCATTCATAATGTCTTCTTTTTCTTCTTGGTCATACTTAAAAGGTCTTCTTGTTGTCCCGAATTTAATAACATTAATTGGAGGATAAAATTTGTCTAGAGTTATTTTAGCTATTGTTGAGTAACACCTAATAAAGACTTAGTATTGGGTTACAATTCTAAAATAATATTTTGCAGCATCTTTGATGGAATCTTGAAGTCTAGATATTTCTGACATGTCATTAAAGGGATATATTGAGTGAATAAGGTCATAACTAAATAAGGATTTTATAAGTTCTGGGTTTGTTCCTGGATATATAATGACTTTATTGAAGGAATAATGAGAAACATATTTAATGTTATTGGTTCTTAGAAGAATAAAATAGTTGGTCTTATTGATGAGGAGTTTAAAGAAATTATACTGGTCAGTAGTTTTAAAGGATGGTGAAGTTACAAGACTTAGACTTCTTCTCCTTAAAGAGGTAGAAGTAGAATGACTATTTTGAGGAGTTTTAGTAACTATTTGAGCTTTGGCTTTTGGGCTTCTTTTACTATTTCAGTGAATGGAATTATTGGACTAGATCTAGTTAGACTATGAGGTTGGAATTAAAAATTAGATGTCTGGGTAGAGACATCAATTACTTGTGTTACTTGTTTTTTAGGGGAGTGGGATAATGATTCCTTAGATTTTTCTAAGGCCTCTACTTTACTTATCAAAATATTCACCTCATTTTTGAGATGGGCTACTGTTTTAGATAATGATTGAATACTTGAATTTAATTGTCCAGCAATCAGGCTCATATTCATTTCTAGAATATTTACTTTCATGGTTACTTGGTCTAGTGGGGTCATTATTGGTCCTGTTGATAAACCATTACTACTACTATTTGTCATCATACTTGTCTCCTTTCTATTTGGCTCCATTTGGACAAATAATCTGCAACAAGGTTATTTTTACCTTTGATATATTCAATTCCATAATCATAATAAGACATATATGATTTCCATTTAATTAACAGTTTATTACATAATTGAGTTGTCTTTATTCCTTTATTCAACGAATGTTTTACTTGAGTATTATCAGTTCTTCTAATGAATCTAGTATTAACAATAAATAATTCAAACTTTTGTGCAGCTTTTACTATTGCTAAAAACTCTTTCCAATTAAAATGATATCTAGTTTGTGATTCATTAAATTTTTCACTTGCATATCTTGTTATTACTTCTTCTTCTTTATTATTGATGTGATACAAAGCTACTCCACAATAATTTTCACTATCATCTGTATATATTATCCAAACTACATCATTATTTATTGGAATAGTTAATTTGGGTAAATCTTGACATAATCTTTTTATTTGATTAATTATTCTTTCTTTTTCTTTATCCTATATCTAGATTGTCTTTTCTTCAACTAATTTACTTACTTTTGCTATTAATTTTGATAAGTTTGGAATATAATTTTTGGCTTGATTTACTAATCCTAAGAATGATTGAAGTTCTTTCTTATTTTTTATTTCATCAAATTCTAATATCTTTTTACTAATATGTTCTTGTAATTCTATTCTATTATTGGTTATATATTGACCTAAAAATCCTATTCTTTCTTTTCTTAATTCATCTTTTTTAAGTGAGATATTTAATCCTTTTTCTTTTATTAGGGTTATAAATTTTTCTTAGTGTTCTTCATGTTCTTCTTTATCCTTTGAGAATATTAAAATATCATCTATATATATTATAGCAAAATCTTTTATAAGTAATAATAATTTTGTCGCATATTCTAGAAATATACTAGGGCTATTATAAAATCTCATTGATAATACATTCTATTCATACAGTCCTTTAGATGAGCTAAAAGTAGTGTATTTTTCACTTTCTTCTTCTAATTTTATTTGAAAAAAATCCTAATTTACAATCAAACTTACTGAAAATATTTTTCCCTCCTATTAGATTAAATAATAAATCTATTTTAGGAATTGGATATCTATTTCTTACTGCTAATTCATTAAGTTTTTTATAATTTATAATTAATCTGGATTTTTTTCTTTTTTCTTTACTATGTTTTATTACTATCATTGTAGGTGATGAATATTCAGATCTACTTTCTCTTATTAAATTATATTGTTTTATTTCATTTATATGCATTACAAATTCTTTTTTATCATTTTCAATCCATGAAAAAGGTTTACAATTTATTTCTTTACTATAGTCTCTTAATTCTATCTTTGCTAAAGGTCTAGTTTTTTCTCAATGAATTAAAAGATTATCACCATAATTTTCTAATAATCTTTGTTCAATAGTTTTTATTTCTTTTGTAGTGTTCAATTTTTTTACTAAATTTATGACTTCATTATTATATAAAGGTTTTTTATTTGGTAGGAATTGTACTTCATATTTTTCTATTTTCTTTTGAAATTTTTCATCTCTTCTACTATAAGGTTTAGTTACTCTTACTCTCCATACTTGATGGTTACAGGGTGTTGTTAATATTATTGCTTTTTCAAACATATGTAAATGATAATATTGTTCAATATAATCTATTCCTAGTATTACATCACATAAACTATCATTATATTGATTTAATTTTCTTATTTTTAACTCATATTCTCCTATTTGTACCATAATATCTCTTGCTTCTAATTCAATACAATTAATTTCTTTTCATACTCTTTGTATTCTTAATATTTTATTTTTCTTTTTTCATAATTCATCAAGTAATACATTTATTTTTGCTACTGATATATTTGCTCCTGTATCTACTAGAGTATGATATTTTCTTAATCTACACTTTTGATTATTAAATTTTATCAATATATAGTATAACTTAGTCATATCAATCTTATTTTTAGAATTACTATTATTTGATGATTAATATTTATCATAATTCTTTCTTTTTGTATTCTCCATGGCTTTACTTATTCTAAAAAGTCTCTTCCTAGGATTATTTTACATTGGTTATTTGTCACACCTTGATACTAAGGGTATGACTTGCATGAAATATGAGGAGAATTCATATTCCATAAACCTTAATTAGCTAAAGGTTAAGCTAAAATATCGATATCTAAGTTATATATAATAATAATTTAGTTCATAAAGTTTAAATATTTTTGTAGAAATTTTGGCAGAATTTCTTTTGTAATTTGGACCTCCTGAAATTTTTACAATAATAAAACCTGTTAATCAATTCAACAAATTCATACTAGCAAGTTAAGGCTAGGATCTAACTACGGTATATGTGAAGCGCCAAGTTAACATTTCATAATGCAAAATATATTTACATTAAAAGTAACTAATGCATGCTTCCTAGATTCTAGAAAAACAATTATGTCCCTTCGATCAACAAAAGGTGCAGGGTCAATTTCAATATCTGATATCAAAGAAAATTTTTCAAGTGAGTAGTGTCCCAAACAAAGTTTTAATAAAAAAACATTTATAAAGATAGAAATAATAAATTTAGTTTAAACAGGTTAATGAAATACTGAGACAAATACTTGAACTAAAAATAAAGAACAAGTTTCCTCAATAATACAATCATAAAATTAAACAATGATAATAGAACAATAAATTTATTCAAAATTTGTACTGTTTATAGAATATAAAAATTTCAAATAATGGTAAAATTAGGTAGAATGATTTTAGAGAATTAATATAAAAATGATAAATTTTTAATTTAATTCGAGGAGGGCTTTATTAGAATGAATAACAAGCGTGGACACACAATCCACGAGGGTAAATAAACAACAAGCACGGCAAGAAGCCACAAAATAATCAAGCGCGGCTAGAAGCCACGAAATAATCAAGCGCGGCCAGAAGCCATGAAACAAGCGTAGGCACTAAGCCCACGAAACAAGCGTGAGTACAATGCTCACGAATATCCATCCCTCCATTCCACGTGCATTGGCCTGCACACAGGGCTAGCACCTCCTACAAGCACCTTGCTAGCTAAGTGTACCATGGCACGCCAAGAGCTAACGAAACTGTCATTAGCATCCAACGTTCTGAATTCAATCTCCCTATTTAAATCAAGCATGCATGGAGTTGAAAAATAATTTCAAAATTTTCGCTTTCAAAATATATAGTTCAGTTGCCATCTGTCATTCACAAACTCATTTTCATATCCTCCATGCACGAGTTGTTGTATTAAAAATCTGCATACCAAACATAAAGTAAAGCAATTAAGTTGTTTTTGAAAAGCAACACCATTTGTCATGTATTAACTTCAGTCACTACTAATTAATAGCATAAGTTATCAGTAAAATCAAGATATCTTCATTAATAACATAATTATGATAAAAAAACACATTATTAAAAAAATAGAATGGACAAGAATGTTCATATAATTTATAAAGAACTAATATTATTAAAACTTAAATAATAGGATTTTTATAAACACTTTATGAGAAAATTACCTAAGACGTTACCCATGCACCTGAAAAATTCTCTAAGAATTCTTAAATTTGTTCACTTTAATTTCTTACTTTAATTCCAATAGTGCCATTAGTTGCCTAACAAGTAAATCAAAAATCCTAAAATTATTTATTTATTATTTTCTTAAATTAAGTAAATATTTAACAACCTAACCTTCAACACTAATAAAATTCTTTTTACCCCAATACATTCTCTCTACATTCTTTAATTTCACTTGTCAGGTAATTTCTCAAATAAGTAGTGGCATATAGATTGATCCCAAATAACATCACAATTAAATATACACAACCAACAATTTTATTATCAATTTAGTAACTTATCAATGGCCCAACTAGAGCGATAGAAGGTCTTCTATTCCTTTTATACCTTTTCAACTCTTAATGAAGCACCATAACCATTATTCGACATTATCTAACTTAAATACACCCCAAGATTCCAATCTAATTACTTGAGCCACCACTTACACATATTCCTTTAAAACTAATAATATGAAAATTTAGCAACTTGCATTTTTGCCAATTTTCTTTCAAGCATTTTTTTTCCAAACACCTTGAGTGCATCAAGGCTCAATTTGCAACAAGCACCTAATAAGACTCTAATACTTTCCTCAATCCAGTTCCAATTCCTTTCTTAGACATTTTAACAAACACTCCATGGACATTCTAAGTTTAGAAGTAGCCCCTTGATATAAAATAGACAACCCCACTTTCAAACTCAAATGCAATTTCTTAAAATTTTCTCAACATCAACTTAAACTCTTATTCCAGAGTATAATTTCCTCCTTCTCCGTTGATAAATTCCAAACACATTACTCTTATGGTAATCATTTATACAAACATCTTGGAAGCACTCACAAATAATTCCCATAATAACATTGTATCAATCTATACAATAGTGTTCCATTTAGCCTTGAAACCAACAATCCAACACCATCAAGAAAATGCATTATAACAACACCATACACCACAACTCATTCATTTAGAATTTTCCTCATGTCTAAATAAATAAATATAAGGTATTTCTTTCAAGCAAATTTCCATCTTCAAGCCTAGAATAAATAAAATTTCCAATTCATACTTCCAATCAGCACCTAACAATAGGAAAATAATTGATTTTATTTTATCAATCTCATCACTATTCCCTAAATTCTCGGCCAAATGGCAGAAAGAAAGAAGCAAAAGTTCAGATCTCATACCTTTCAAAGATGAGCATGCCAAAAGCTAGAGGAAGATGAGATACAATATGAAACTTATTTAAACCATGAGTCTCCATCACTGCCTTGCACCCACAGCCAACAAAATCACAGTATAAGAAGGAAGCAAGATAGAGCCGACTCTAAAAAATGATGAGAACCAAAACACTATACAGCTCAACACTCCTAGCGGCTGACCGAAAAATTGAGGGGTTTAAAGATTTCAACTCAGCAACCAACAACAATGAAAGAAAAGAAGAACAAGAAATCTTCACACCTCCCGAACTCCCACGATAACAACCAAGGAAGAGAAAAGAAATCATTTAGTGACGCCACTCCTAACGGCGACAGCTTTGGCGAGTAGGGGAAAAGGTGACAGCGAGGGAAGAAACTAATTGTGAAGGGAGGAGTTCAACGGTAAGAAGAGGAACCGACAGTGAGGAGAGAAGGAGAGCACGATGTCGGGTGATGGAAAAAGAAAGAGAAGAGGAATGCTCTGTTTTCGCACGGAGGAAAGAAGAAAAACCTAGATATAGCACAAGAAAAATTACAAGAAAGAACACAACAAATTTTCCTCTAATTTAAAACAAAATAAAACCAAACTTTTACTTGATAAAATTCAAACTATAAACCTTCATGAATATTACTAGTATAAGAGCTAACAAACTACTACTCTCTACTTGCTCTAAATTTTTAACAATTATATAAAATATCAATTTGGAGAGAAATTTATTTAATTTAAAATTTAGAGTGGTTACATTATTATTATTATCTATTACCCTAAATTTTGTACTTATGACATCTCTATTATTTATTTTTATTGATGAAATTATTCTATTTCCTTCATCAGTTATTTCTAAGTTATTATTTGTCAAGCTTAATTGTATTGTACTTTTTTCGCTTTCTAGGTCTACTAAAGTCACTACATCTATCCAGTTTGATTTTTGTTTTACTTCTATTAATATATAATTATTATTTTCTCTCGGTGTATTAGGTCTTGATAATTCTAAATTTGAAGTTATAAGTCTTTCACTTCTAGATCTAAGTAATAATCTTTCTTCTCCAAATATTCCTCTACTTGTACGAGGTCTTTGTTCTAAACTTAGGCTTCTTCTTGTAGGTTGATTAATATTTACATTTACTGTTGGGGTACTAATTTTAAATGACCTTTGTCCAATATTATCATTAGTTAATAATCTTCTTGAATTATTTTTATTTGCATAATATCCTATAATATTATCTAATTCTAATCTTAGTTGTTCAGGTATTGTTATCTTAGTTGGGTCTAGTTCAATTTCTTGTAATAATGACATAAAATGTTTATCTATTGTCAATTTTTTTATTTCTTTTATAAATTTTGTGTTCATTTGTGAATACTAATCTTATCATAACAGTTATACTTATTGTTCTTGATCCTGATAATAATTTTATTCCTCTTAATTTATGATATATTAGCAAGGTTTTATTCATATTTTTATCAACTCTTGAAATACAAAAATTAGTATTTATTGTGAATTTTAACTTTTGATATATTAAATTTTTAGTTAATATTCCTAAAATACTATCTTCAACACTACTTATTATTCTTCCATCAGTTATTAGTAATTTTATTAGTGTATTTCTTCCTTCTTAAAAATATATTTTTACTAATAATTGTACTCCAGCAATATATATTTCAATTACTTCATCTTCAAATGGTAATTTATTAATTTCTGTATCTATTAAAGCTTGACTAATTAAAAGTATTCTTAATACTCATTTTGTTAAAGTTGATTCTATAGGGTGTTTCTTTTCTAATACTACATATGCATATTTTTCTTATTTTTTAAATTTTACAAATTTTCCTACTTTGTTCATAAAACTTTCATTTTTTAATTCTTCAGGTTTTAGATTTAATTTAGTATCTCTTATCTTCTCATATTGTTTTTAATTAAAAGTCATTCTTTTTGGAATTATTCCTTGTTCAATTTCTATGATGTCTTCATATTCATCATACTCATTTTGATTACTACTTTTAGGTTCATCTTCTAATCTATTCATCATATACATATAACTTATTTTTTCTTCAGATTCACTATTTTCAGTTTCAGTTTCACTAATTATTTTTAGTTTATAAATTTTTGTATTTGATTTATTCAATTTATTTTCTATTTCAGATAATTCTTTATCATATCTTATAGGTTCTAAATCTTCTTTACAGGCTTCATCCATTATTTTTATAATTTTCTTGTCTTTTTTACTTGGGTAGTTTGGTGATGTATGTCCTAATTCTGCACAATTATAACATTTACATTTCTTAATTTTTTTATTATAATTTATTCTTCTTTTTCCTTTTCTTTTAAAGAATTTTCTTGGTTTGTATTTTCTGTATTTTTTATAATATTTTTCTTTTGGATATTTTCTAAATTTTATTTTTAATTTTTTTTCTTTATTTTTTCATATTTTTTAGGTTTAAATCTCCATTTATGTCCTTATATTAATTCTCCACATCTTAGAATTGTTTTATTTATTTTATAATATTTTATATTTCTCCATGCAGTTCTACATTTATCAGCTATATATTTTCTTAAAAATAATTCTCTTCT
Source organism: Prosopis cineraria (assembly GCF_029017545.1). Classification (NCBI taxonomy): domain Eukaryota; kingdom Viridiplantae; phylum Streptophyta; class Magnoliopsida; order Fabales; family Fabaceae; genus Prosopis; species Prosopis cineraria. Next base: position 19,129,961 of record NW_026555339.1, on the reverse strand, counting down.
TCCCATTATATCTACTTTATTTAATACATTTATTGGTCCTTGATTTAAATCATCTATTATTTCATCTCCAAATGAAGTTATTTTATAAGTATTATGATAATCATCTAATATTGTATCTGATAATATTTAAATAAATTAAATTTAAATAAAATATTTTTTCTTTTAAGTCTCCTAATCTTGCTTCGTATAATACTACAAAGAAAAGCTTTTCACATCTCTTTTTTAGGGTATTTCATGTCCCTATCATGGGGGACATAGATCCAGGGGACATAAAAAATTAACTTATCCATGTCACTGTTATTAGGAACGTGATTTCTGGAGAAACCACGTCCCTCTTTTGTAAAAAGGGAAGTGGATTATCGAGAAACCATGTCCCTCTTTTGCAAAATAGGACGTGGTTTCTCCTAAAACAAATATTAAAATAATTTAAATTTAAATATCTATCATTTCCATTTCATCATTCCAACTAGCTATAAATTTCACATACCTAAAAACAAAATAAATGAAAAATAAGACCATACCAAAATTGATGAAGTAACTAAAGATAATGGAGAAGATTCAAGCAGAGGTTAGAAATATCTACAAAGAAAAAGAGCTTGTGAGTGAAAGTGACACTAACCAAATATTGCTTATAGGGAAAGAGGAGGAAAAGCTGTGAATCTCGACCGTAGGTCGACCGTAGGTGTAGGTCTCGAAGCTATCCATTGAATGGGGAAAAGAGGAGACGAGGAGAAGAAAGAGTCTCTATCGAATGCTCATCGTTAAATGCTAGCCTTAGGTCTCTATTCAGTTTGTGGACCATAGATCTCGATGTTATGGGTCTCGATGTAGTGAGAAGGAGAAGAGAGAGTTATTGTGTGGAGGAAAGGAGAGATCTACAGTAGAGAGGAGAGGAAAGACGTGCTGCTGTTGAAGGGAAGGTTTCAAAATACAAAATGAAGGAGCGAGGAAGAAGCTCGATCTAATTTAAAAAGGCTGACTAAAATCCACGTCACTTTTTTAAAAAGGAACGTGGAAAATGTCCACAAATTAATAATTTAAAATATCTTATTTTCTATAATCTGCGTCCTTTTTTTAAAAAAAAGAAGTGATGTGGTAAGTTATCACGTTCGTTTTTTTAAAAAAAGGGACTTGAAAAATATCCAAAAATTAATAATTTAAAATATTTATTTTTTACAATTCACGTCCCTTTTTTTTTAAAAAAGTGACATAGTAAGTTACCATGTCGCTTTTTTAAAAAAAGGGACGTGAAAAATGTCAAAAAATTAATAATTTAAAATATTTTATTTTCTACAATTCACATCCATTTTTTTTAAAGAAGGGATGTGAAAAATGTCTAAAAATTAATAATTTAAAACATTTTATTTTCTACAATCCACGTTCCTTTTTTTAACTTACCATATCGCTTTTTTTAAAAAAAGGTATGTGAATAATCTTACGTATTCAACAGTTATTTACATAATTGCCAACACCTCTATTTTTTTATTTACTTTTATAAAAAGTGACGTAAGTTGAGGGACGTAAAATATATATTTTGTAGTAGTGAATTCATAGTAATATTTTTTATAGTTACATATAAAAGCATTTAAATATTCTGGTTTTTAATGAATGTAATTCTATTTCATGTAATATTTTTATAGCATCTTTTTGATTACTTATTTCATTTATATCTTGTGGTTAATCCTACAAATTCATTTCTTAACATTTTTTGATATTTTCTATTATCATTGCATGATATTCTTTTCTATTACTATAATTTTTATCTAGTTTTTCTAAAATTTCTCTAAATTCTTGAGGTTTACCTCTCCACCAATTTTATACATTTTCTAAAAATGTTACTTCTATTAACATAGTTGCAGTTTGTATGTCTACATTTTTTTCCTATTAATGTTATTAATGTTGCTTTTCCCATTTTTCTATTATTTTACTATTATATATATCCAATTATAGTTTAAATCTAGCCATATTCCTGAATTTGATATTTGTTTATTTTCATATTGTGCTAAGGGTGTTGGTATAAATTCATTATTCTTAAGTATATCAAAAGTAGCTTTAAAGGTATATTATTGCAATTTTCTTTATTTGGATTTATAAAATCAGTTTCATAGTATGATTCGTGTTCATCTAGTTCTAACATTTTTTCATCTCTTGGTTCTTCTAATATTCTACTTGATTTTTACATTTCTATTATTATAAGATGGGCTATCTAAATTTGGTGGTCTAAATTCTTGGGGCATTCCATAGGGTTGTTCATGAATTACTAATTGTGAATTTGTATTTTTCATATTTATAAAAGCTTCTTCATAATTATTATTTATCAAATGTTTATATTCTTGTTTTATTTTTTCTATTCTTCTCTTCATTTTCTTCATTTTCTAATTATTTTTCTAATTCCATTTCTAATTCTTCTAATTGACTTAGTTCATCATCTTGTAATTCATCTATTGCTTTAGCCATATTTGAGTTAAAATAAGAAGATGGAAATTTTAATATATATATATATATATATATATGAAAGAGGACAATGGATGAGCTAGGAGGAATATGAAGATATGCTAAATTTAAAGAAGAAGAAAAGATATTACCAAAGAAATCACCGATGATTGAAATCACCGATGAGTAGCGTTCCAATGAAAGTTATAATTTAAATACATATATATATATATATATATGTATTTTAAATTATAACTTTCATTGGAACGCTACTCATCGGTGATTATATATATATATATATATATATATAAAAAGGTAACAACTAATAAATTTATTCAAAATGACTTATGAAATCATGAAACATAAACTTTAGCTAACAATAAATAATGAGTTTTCCCAACAATATAATCGTAAATTAGACAATGCTATCAAAATCATGTAAGTGTATTAAAATTTATACTACTTATAAAATATAAAAATTTTCAGTAATGGTGCAATTAGAAAAAATGCTTTTGGAGAACTAATCTAAAAATAAAATCTTACTTTAAATCTAGAAGGGCTTTATTAGAACAAATAACAAGCATGGATACATAGTCCATGAGGTTAAATAACCAATCAAGCACGACTAAGAGCCACGAAACAAGCGTGACAAAAGCCATGAATCAAGCTTTGGCATGAGGGTCACGAAAACAGTGTGAGTACCATGCTCACGAATAACCATCCCTCTGTTCCATATGCATTGGCTATCGCACAAGGCTAACAGCTCCAATGTATCTTGCTAGCTAGATGTACCATGGCCTGCCAAGGCTAACGAAATTGCCATTAGCAACCAGTGTTCTGAACTTAGTCCCCCTTAATTAAAACTAAGTGTGTATGGAGCAAGAAAACATTATCAAAATTATCATTTTCAAACACTATTTAGCTATCATTTTTCATTGCTCAAATTTATTTTCATTTCTCCATGCACAAAATAATTGCATAAAAAAATTTATATCAACGTATAATGAAATAATTAAACTACTTCTAAGAAATAATACCATTGTCGTATATCTAGTTCAATTATTACTTATCAGCAATATAATCAGTGAAATCAACACATTTTCAATAATAAAACAATTGTTAGAAAAGTAGAATTACAAGAATATTTGCACAATTTATAAAGGAATAATAATAAAATTTAAATAAAAGAATTTTATAAACACTTTATTAAAAATTGATTCAGAACGCTACACACACACTTGAATTCCCAAAAAATCTTAATAGTCAAACTCTCTTAATTTCTTGCTTACTCTAATGATGCACCAATTTAATCTAGCATGTAAATCAACACATTTCATGTCATTATGATTTCCTTTCTTAATAGAAACAAGTGGAAATTAACATTCAAGCTCTTAAATTATTCATTAAATTTCTCAATAACCCCTTAAATTCTCACCAAACCTTTCAACAACCTCTATCAAGTAGTCAACAACACTAGGCATGTTCAACCACAACCACTAACAAATCTTATTCAAGCTTAATAAAATTTTAATAATCCTATTCCAACAACTTCGTCTTTTCAAGCATACTTGCAAATACCTTGAGTATATAAAAAATTTGGTTCACAATAATCATCCAATCATTTAATCAACTTTTAACAATAACTTTATTATTACCATTCAACTCATCTCCAAACTACAACAGTACACAGCATCCACTTAAAATACAAATCAATTTCCTCAAAATTATAACAGCCATTAGGAGGAGTAGTGACACGTTCTTCGGCCAGGGGAAGGAGAAAGGATGATTCATGCTACCTATAAATTCAAAGGAGAAGAAAGGATCGCCGTCTAACCTTGAGAAAGTATAGAAATAACAGCCTCTCCTTAGTTCATAGACTACCCCGAAAGACAAAGAGAGAATTCAACCTAGCTGCTCCATGTGAAGAAGAAGCAGAATCAGCATATATATATATATATATATATATAAACTTGAGTTTTCTCTGCAAAACACACACGGTGCCTAGCAGCAGAGGAAAAAGAAAAACTAAGGCTGAATACGTGTGCTTACACCTCCTTTTTTAGTCAACAAACAGAAGAAAAATTCAGCTCATTACCAGACAAACACGGACGAAACAGTGAAGAGGAAGAGAATGAAAGAGTTTTGCAGTGAGGAGAAGAGAAGATCAACGATTTACCTCAAACTAGAGTACAGCGATGACAGTTAAAGTCAGCATGTGGTCGAGATTGGTGAAGGAAGCAAGCTCTGTTCTGCAACTCAAATAAGGAAGATGAAAACCAAAAATTGTAACCACAAAAAGAGAAAAAATTTAGCTTATCATACACCATATAGAACGTTCAGCAGATAGAGAGCTAGAAGGATTGAGGCTACACACATGCACACGCACACGGACGCTCTACCTGGATGAATAAACAAAAGGTGACAGCAAAGAAAGAACAGGTTCTGCGAGCCACATCTAGCTGTCCAGACGCACCAGTTCAGCCATCGGTGAGAGGAAGAGCAAGCCAAAGGTGAAGAGGAGGAGTTCGATTGATGATAAGAAGAGAGAACTCAAGGTCGGTGAAGAAAAAATGCGAATGCTCTTTCTTCACGCGAAGAAAAATACCATCAGATAAGGAAGTTTAGGAAAATTACAGAAAAGCACCAGGAAAACTGCAAGAAAGACCAACAAAAAATTACAAAAAGGACTCAAAATTCTCCTATAATTTGAAAAAAAATAAAAAAAACTTACAGAAAAACTTATTTAAATAAAATATCTCGTGGGGAAAATTTTGTTTAAATTAAAAATTTTTGGTCATTACATTGGTCTCTGTTTAAAATTTAAAAGTTGAAAAGGGAAGCAAAATATTATTTGTGGAAACCTTCTTTGTTTATTCGGATTTGTAGTGATGGCATTGTTAGGAGATGTGCAGATGATGTTGATTTTGATGATCTATTCTTGACTTTTGCCATTCATATGCTTGTTGGTGGGCGTATTTAGTGCCATATAGGACTTCTAGAAAAGTTTTGGACTGTAGATTGTATTGCCTACTCTGTTCAAAGATTCATATGAGTTTTGTAAAAGATGTTTGAAAATGCCAAAATTTTCCTTAGGGCAAGAGGCATGAGCTATCTCAAAACCCTATTATGTTTTCTGAGATATTTGACGTGTGGGGGCATTGATTTCATGGGACCATTTCCCTCTTCCTTTAGTTATAACTATATATTGCTTTATGTGGATTATGTGTCCAAATGGATTGAGGCCATGCCTACTAGAGTTTGTGATGCTAATGTTATCATTAAGTTTCTCAAGTCTCATATTTTTTGTAGGTATGAGGTTCCAAGATCATTGATTAGTGACCAAGGCTTTTACTTTTGTAACAAGCTTATAAGTAAGCTCTTAGCTAAGTATGGGGTGAAGCGTAAAGTTTCTACACCTCACCATCCTCAAACAAATGGGCAAGTTGAGTTGTCTAATAAAGAGACCAAGTCCATTTTGTCCAAGGTTGTCAAAACTAATAAAACAGATTGGAGTCTTCATTTCACTACTACAAAAATGACATAAATGATGGTTTTTTTTTGCTTATAAATGAACCGTCATTTTATGATCCTGTTATTTAAAGTCCCCCCAATAAGTGATGGTTATTTACCCATCATTTATTCCTTTGTACAAATGACAGTTAAATAACCTATCATCTAAAATATATTTTTCTGCGTCTTCTATAAGAATAAATGACGGGTGTTTAAAATACCCGTTATTTATTCTTATCATAAATGACGGGAAAATATTTTCCTATCATTTATTGTAACCGAACAATATATGACATTACCCATCATATATTGTTTGGTTACAATAAATGACAGGACAATATTTGCCCATCATTTATGATAAAAATAAATGACAGACTGCATTAAAGAACCAATGAGTACATATTAATGCATTAAAAATTATGAATATTTAAATTAAAAAATGATATTAATTACCTTAATATATTAATTACCTTTATTATATTACAAGTAGAGGCTGCATTGATTTTTTTAATGTATTTCGTTCCAACAAAATATTGAAATGTCCGCATTGCTTTTCTATCTTATTGAATGATAAATTTCATTCGACTAACATCAATTGTGAACACTGACTGTAAAATAAGGAAATTAATTAGATTTTATAGCCAAGTAATTAAAATTAATTATAATTAATTTTAATTATAATGAGTAAAATGTTTTACCTCTACTTGCTCCCAAATATAATTCTTTATTACTGGACCAACATCATTCCAACTCGTAATTGTAATGGGCACATTTGCCTTTGCCACAACTCCTATATAGTTGATAAATTTATTTCTGTTAGTCTTGATAGGTTAACCTTGTAATTTCATTCAAGCTCATATTTTTGTCCAGTAGCCCTTCTCCTATTCACCTCGCTCATTAATGTCAATCCCCTTGTTTTTTGATTTGCTTCTTGTTGAAATTGTTGGTCATTTATGTCAATGCTAGGATCAGTATTGCTAGGTCCACTAGGATCAATACTTTTTTGAGAAGATATTTACCTACAAAAGAAAAAAACAAATATGGAGAAGAAATGAATGATAAATTGATTAAAAAAGTAATTGACTACTCTACATGTAAAAAAAAATTGGCAGCATAACATCATAAAAACAAGTATTCTCGAGCCCAAACTCACTTTTTAAACCTAACATCTTATATCAATAAGCAAATTCAATCATACATAATCTCAACGGCAACAAAATCCAACAAAATGACATTTTCAACTATACACAATTTCAAAAAAAAAATCATTGAAAAATCACAGAAAAAAGAAAAATACTATACACATCAATTCCAATTATTTTTTATCTCATTTATCATTCTAATGTTACTCATACCTTACAGTAGTAATTTCATGCCAAGATAATATCATTCATTATAGCAATTGTCAAATCTCAACAAAATAGTTAAATTTTTAGAGAAACCACGCGTCAACTTGGTCATTCAAATCAACTCCAATTATAATGAAATTTGGTACATTAGTACATTTCAATATGAAGTTTCTAACAATAAAACTATCCAAATCAAATAAGGTATAAAATTGAAAAAAAAAATTATTCAAAAAGTTCGTTCAAAATTGAAAAAAAAAAACAATCATCATGAATATACATTTCAATCACTCATTTTCATCCTCATAATTATTTTGATGCTACCCATAACCTCCATTAGCATCCTCAAGCCAAGAACACATCATATATTATCAATTTCAAGAACCCACGTTACCAAAATCAAGCAACAATATGCACAAAAAGTTAACTACATAAATTCAAACGATAAAACTCTACAAAACAATGAATAAATCATTCCCACGGCCAAAAAGCCAAAGGATATTGAAAGAAATGGTAGAAAACACAAAAAAATGTACCTTGGAAGAAAATGGGTCGAAAAGCAATAGCAAACTCAGGGCACAACGAACGACATCAAGGACAATGGCGGAAACACGACGGAGGTGGGGGTTGATGGTCGACTATGGAAATGAAGTCACTTTATGGGTTTACTTGTGATTTTTGTGTGAAAGTGGAGAAGAGAAGAGAGGAGAGTTCATCAGGAACGAGAGAGAGAATATGAAATGGAAGGAACTAAAAAGTTTTTAAATAAGAATAAATGATGAGCATTTAAATGCCCGTCATTTATTTCCTCTTTATATGACGGGGGTTTGAAATGCCTGTCATATAACAACCATCACCTGCCTCTCTTTTAAATGATGGATTTTCTTAAAACCATCATTTTTAGTGGTATCATATATCAACAATTTTGTAGTAGTGTTGGATGATACCTTGTAGGCCTATAGGACCACATAAAAAAACCCTTATTGCATGTCAGTTGCTCGTTGAGGTAGAGCAAAAAGCATATTGGGCCATAAAAAAGCTCAATTTTGATGAGGAAGCCATAGATAAAGAAAGGTTGTTTCAACTTCAAGTAGTTCACCATATTCAATGAAAAAAGCACGCTAGTTATAATAGGCCAAAAAGTGCTCCAATTATTACAAGCTTTATAGGAGCGCTCCTATATATCGATAAAAAAAATGTGAGAATAAAAAAAGGGCTTTAAGAGTACTCACGAACAAAGTGCTCCCAAAGATAGCTAAGTAAAAAAATAAAAAAATAAAAATTTTAAGCCTATAGGAGCACTTCATACATAATCACTCCTATAGGTTATAATAAAAAAAAATGATTCATATAGCCTTACTAAGTTATTGTCTGTAAAAATGAAGGAAAGGAAGAAAAAGGACCCAAAAATAAGTTTAAAACAAGAAAATTCAACTCAAGAAATTTCAACTAGGGGTGGATGAAAAATGAAGGATTTCAACTAGGGGCGGATGAAACATAAAGGATTTCAACTAGGGGCTAATAAAATTACTCTATGCATGACAAAAGGCGGATGGAAACCCAAAACACATGGATAGCTTAGATTTAACCAAAATGAATGTAAACTGTCATATTTAACTAAAGAGAGACATAAATCAATAGGATTAGGGCTCCTTCGGGCTAAATATTTATGTACAAGCCTTAGAAACAACTGTCCAATCTTAGACCTAAAAGCTAGGAGGCATACTATAGAGTTTGGAGGAGATCTTCCATGCTGGGGACTTTATCTCTTCTCTTCTTCTCTAAATTCTTTTTATATCTTTTAGTAGGATGTTTTTGCAACAACTCTATGAGTTATTTCTAAACTCCCAATCAGGGTAGGGAGTAGCTTGACTAGGATGGTTCTGCTCTTTTATTTGGTTGAATTATTCTTGTTAAACATTAAGTTTGTCTATGAAATTTATTCATTTGCTTTTATATTTATCTCTCCCTCAAATTACTTCTTTTTTATATAGACGGCTACTATATAGATTATTTGTATGTAGTTTAATGAACTGGAAGGTGAAGAACTTACCTAGACGTAGAGAAATAGATGTAGATAATTGAATTAGGAATAATTTAGGAATTTATGATGGCTTAGATTATAGCTTCACGATTATTTAAGGTCTCAATAAGATTTGTGAGAGTTAATTCATCCTTAGATAAATACATTATAATATATTGGGAGGCAATTAGGAAATCTTAGAAATAGTTTTCACTATAAAAGAAGGAAAATAAATAACTAATTTAGAGTAAGCCATCTTAGTAGGTGAATCCTAATTCCTGACACTGGTCTGATTAGTTGGTTTATCATTTATTTGCTTTATTTAATTATTAAATCATTTTCAAAAAGTCCTTATTTGTTTTCTTAAATAACAAAAATCATTGTCCTCCTCTGGATTTGACCCAGAATACTCTAGATTTATTACTATATTGATCCCGTGTACTTGCAGAAGCAATCAAGTTTTTGGCGTTATTGCTGGGGAAGATATATAACTTTATTGTTTCTTTTTCATCATTCTTTACTTTTATTTTTTATTTCTTTTTTTATTACTTTTCTTACACAAAATAGATACTCTAAAAAAATCCTCTAAAGCTGAATAGACTCCTACTAATAAAGAAATTGAACAATTGTGTAAGACTAATAAGAAAAAGAAGAGGCAAGAGAAAATTAAGAGGAACTTGAGAAAGCAAACTCTTGTCAATTGAAGTCTCTAAAGGAAATCTCTGACACTGAGATACCAATAGAGGATCACGTACTAGTTGCTGCACCTCGATGGAAGGACATCGTTGTCCCTTACATAGTTGCTAGCCTTCAATCATCTGGTTGAGCACAAAAGCTAGAAACTATCAGCTCAAGACTCATCATTTGAATAACATTCCAGCATTCTATAGTAAGCCATCTGAGAACATTCTAGCCTTCATCAAGAAGTTCTTCCATGTCGTCTTTTTATGCTCCCTCTTAATGAGCTACATGACGATGAACTTCTCATGAGATGTTTTGCTCATAGCATTCACAATCATGCTAGTGAATGGCTTTTGAACCTACCTAAAGGCTCCCTTACTACTTGGGAGCAAGTGTATGATGCATTTATGTCACGATTCTATTTGCCACATTGTATTGAAGAACTTTGTGATAAGATCTTCAATTTCTCCCATGTGCCAAGGGAGTTATTTCATGAAGCCCAGGAAAGAGATAATACTTTATCAAAGCAATGCCTACACCATGGCTTCTCCCTTTTAATTATCATTGACAAATTTTATAAGGGGTTGATGATGGCTTACCAAAAGTTGGTAGATATAGTTGCTTATGGCTATGGAGGTGTCACACTTGATGTTAATGGTATGATTGGCATGAAATATGAGGTGAACTCATATCCCATAAGCCTTGATTAACCATAAATTAAGTTAAAATATTGATATATATATATATATATATAAATTATGTATATAATAATAAAGATCATAAAGTTTTAAATGCTTTGTGAAAATCTCACCAGATTTTTTCCTATAATTTGGACCTCCTGAAATTTTCACAATAATGAAACATGTCAATCAAACTAACAAGGAGACTAGCTCCATTCCAACAATTTACATAATAACAGGTAAGACTAAGACCAAATTATGATACATCTGGAGTACTAAGTTATGATTACAAAATAAAATCCATAGTTTTACCAAAACAAAAATCACAATAGGCTTCCCTTAGACTAAAAATAAAACAAGCATCCTATATAATCCTTTTTTCCCATTTTAGTAATTTTTAAAATTTTCAATTAATAACTTGAACCAAACTTACATTTACTCCTTTAAAATTCAAATGCTCTGTTTTGCAACTCGGATGATAAGAAAGAAGACCAGCTATCATGGCCAAGAAAGGAAAGGACTTGAGCTTACATACACATATGCAAGACGCTCAGCACTTGAGAAATAATAATAAGTAAAGTAAAATATGTACACATACATACACACAGAAGCCAATGTGAATAGAAAGCAAGAATGGCAGCAAAAGGAACAAAGAAAAGCTTCAAGCTTTCACACACACGAGAAGGAAGGAGACCAAAATCCAGCCAGTAAATAACATCATCGATCTACTATACACACATGAACTTTTCAACAGCTGAGAAAGAAGAAAGGAAAAGAAAAACTAGGCATATGTGCACACACCTTCATCTGCCACAAAAACATAGTAGAAATGGGGAAGATGTTGTGAGCTACTTCACACGACAAAGATGAACAGATAGCTAAGAGCATAGAATGAATGAACAACCGATGATAGGGAAAGAGAATCAACAACTCAGCTTTACTGTGGCTAGCAAATGAGGGCGACGAGGATGATAGTAGATGAAACAGCATCAGCAATGCGAATTCACAATTGACAGCAAGCTAAGGGTGTTAGTAAGGGTTAGAGAAATGAACCAAATTTAAGGATCTAGAGAAGTGTATGATGGCAGTAGGAAAAAATCATGAGCTTTATTTTTCTTCACATGAAAGAAGTAGAATCAGAACTAAAAGAAGTATTAGAAAAATTACAAAAAGATTAGCATGAGAAAATTACCGTAAAAGGCACAAGAAAAATTACAAGAAAGGGCATAAAATTATCCTATAATTTAAAACCAAACTTTTGCTCATAAAAATTTAGACTTTAGATTCTTTCAAAAGTTTCTAGCATAAATTCCTATAAACTACCCCTTTCTAATTGCTATAATACTTATTTAAATAAAATATTCATTAGGGAAAATTTTTGTTCAATTTAAAATTTAAGGTTATTACAGGAGGAGAGATAATAGCAAACTAGATGATGACCATCTATGAGCTTTTGGCTACGAACTTAAGGCAGAAAAGTGATAGTGGGATGAAGGTTGAAGTAGAATCCAGCTCTGTTATTGCTACTTAATTGGAGGACCTTAATAGGAATCTTTGAAACTTAATTTCTAATGTTATACTCTTAATCATTTTATTCCTGTTAATTTTATTGATATATCTCATGTTTCCTTTTAGGATAATTATAGTAGCTGGGTTGCAAAACCTCACTATATAGATGCCAATCAAAACTAAAGGAAGAGATATAGAAGACCTTACAACCCCAATAGCAACACATATAATGAAGGTTGGAAGGACCATAAGGCATAAAGGCAATTAACTATGAGTAACCAGTAGCACCACCTTGACAACCCTCTACTACTAGTGAAATGCTTAGTAAACTAAAAGATATGATCTCTAAGTTGTACATAGCTTAAATGATGGCCCAATCTACCATAGAGAGTGACCTAAAAAATATAGAGGCACAATATCAAGCTACCATTAAAATCCTAGAGACACAACATCAAGTGCCATTAGAAACTTGGGGACCCAAATAAACCACTTAACCAATATTCTATTTGAAAGTCTATAAGGTCAACTACTAAGTAACACTAAGGTAAACCCTATACAAGGGATCATGGAAATTAGTACAAGGAGTGGTAAACAATTAGAGGACCTAATCCCTCCACAACAAGCTATGAGGGAGGATCTACCATTAGGAAAATAGGCCAGCTCACCTATAAAGGTAAATGATCATAAAGAGAACGCTATGCCTTCAAATATGAAGCCTTTTGTGCCTTTTATTCCTTTCCCTCAAGCTCTTAAGAAATAAAAAGAATGATATGGACTTTAACAAATTCATTGAGTTTATTTAAAAATCTTCAGATCAACATCCTTTTCCTAAAAGCTTTGGCCAAGATACTGGCTTATGCTAAGTACGTGAAGGAGCTTGTTTTGAATAAAAAGAGACTTCAAGAATTTGACACGATTGCTTTCATGGAAGAATGCAATATAGTAGTAGTCAACTAAAGCTACCCCTCAAGATAAAAAATCCAAGGAGTTGTTTCTATTTCTTATTTTATTGAAAATTTAAAAATTGATAAATGCTTCTTCTGTTAATCTTATGCCATTATCTATGAGCAAGAAGTTTGGAATCACTGACTTAAAACCCACTATCACTCTTTAAATAGCAGATAGATCACTGTGGTATCCATTGAAGTTGTAGAGAACATCTTGGTAAAAGTTGGTAACCTTTATATACTTACAGATTTCATTGTTCTAGACTTTAGAGTGACATCGATTGTAACATCCTAAAAATTTTAAGACTCAAATTTATTTTAAAAATAAAATAAAATATCTATAATTAAATTAAAATTTAGAATAATTTAATAGAGGCCCAGAGTTTGAATTTTACTAAGCAAAAGTTTGGTTTTATTTGATTTTTAACTATGGAAAAAATTACCAAAGTTGACCCGGGCTTTTGTGCAATAATAAAAAATGTTGGGTCCTTTCTTGTAATTTTGCCCTAAAATGTTTTAGCATCAGTTTTAAAGAGCAAAAAAGACCAGAAACGCAGAGAAAATGAGTAAGGAAAGAAACGCACAAACGGGAGAGAGAGAGAGAGAGAGGAAGAAGAGAAGAGAAAGGGAGGGAGTTAGGCTTGGATCTAGGAGTCTTTGCGACCGTTGCGAGCTCGGCTACACGATAGGTAAACTCCCTACTTCAATCCTCTTCTCTTTCTCTTGATTTTCTTCAATTTTGGAAGAGGAAATTTTTGGATTTTGATCCCAAAGGCTTTATTCTTGTAAGCTTTTGTTTCTTTGGATCCTAGGGAGCATGTTTTGAGTTTCTATATAGTGATCTAATATTTTGAGTGGATAATTGGATGAAAAGAGGTGTTTTGGGCACAAAATAAACCTTGAGAAATTGGGTTTTTGCTCTTCAATGGTTTAAGCTTATTGATTTAGTTATAATTTTCTATTTGAGCCCAATAAGATTTAAATTAAGGTTTGGTTTTCATTATAAGGGCTAATGGTGAAAGTTGGTGGCACTAAGTGAAGGTTTTTAATTGATAAAAAATTATATAAATTTAGAAATTAGCCTAGTGATGGCTAATAAATGGTTTTGGTGGTTAAGTGATACTATGTGAATGTTTGGTTTAATATATGGACCATTAGGGTGGATTATGACTCATTGACCCAAGTTGTGTGGTATGAGTTATAGTCTCATTAATGCTATTTGTCATGATAAGTGATGTGGATCACTTATATGTTGTAGAAAATTGTTGGTGGAACTTATTGAGAAGTAAGGAACAAGCCGAGCCCTATTTTGTACAAGGGGAACCCTTTTGGTACCAAAGGGTTGAGGTAACAGGGGAATTTATATTTCTTATTACTTTGTTTTAGCTATTTTTGAATAAATATTACTAGTTATCATGCATTACATGTTTTAAAAGATTAAATGTGCTTTATAAGGGGTTATGGGGTACTACTTTGATTATAGTGCAAATATGTTTTCTAATTGTTTAATAACAATGTTTTTATGGAAATGAGATTTATAAATATTATACTACTTTAGAGTGTTGAATGGTCAATACTCAGGAAAGGTAGACAAGAGTAAAAGGCATGATCTCGGTGGGAGTTCACCAATGAGAAGGTGTGGATTTTTGATATTCTATGGCACACTGTCAGTACTCAGTGTTGTCTTACGTATTGTGGGCTCAGTGCACTAAAGTGGTTAGTGTATTGAGTGTTCGACACCTCTCAGTGGGGGAGGGAATCCAAATATGAAGTGTGAGGTTGAGTGCCTAGGCCAAGGTAGCCCTCACATGGAAAGTAAGTTGGGCTTGGCTCTGGGAGGGAGTTAGCTTCAACTGCTTAGGATTCACGTCGAAGGGGCATAGGAGGTTCGGTGGATTAGATCATGCCTTAGATTATGTTTTTGCCTGTGGAGGTACAAGTAGGTATAAGGTTTACCTGCGAGTTAAAGAGTGCCAGGGGGCATTCTGTTGGTCATGAAAGGCCATACCGGCCTAGGTCATGCATTCATGCATTTTAAATGGCTAAATTATATACTATGTTGAATTTATTATTCGTTTATTTGATTATGGCTTCTTTGTAATAATCAATGTAGATTTCGCTGTTACTGAGACTGTGGTTGTCTCACCCCTTTCTTTTCAATATTCTAGGTCCAGGCGAAGGATCCAGTGGTGGACGGGGAAAGGAGCAAAGCTAGGGGTTTGCTTGTGATTTGTAAAGAACTGCAACCCCTTTCTTTTGAGCAAATATATTGTAATGTATTTAAGATTAGGGTGCCAGTAGGATATGATTATGTATGTGTGTGTGAATATGTGTGGATTGTGTGCTTGTGTATGAATTTTTTTCTGTTTGCAGACTTGTGGCTAGGAAACTTGGTTATGGTGTGTGTTTTGATGGATTTACTTAGTAGACCAAGTTTCTATTACAAGCAGATATTTATTTTGATATATATGTGATTTTATAAGCAAATGCAAAGTGGTTGCATTGCAAATGGTGTGCTATGGGCAAACATACACCTTGGATAGAGAGAGTGGGTGCGTGGGCCCCACAAGGAGCTCTGAGCCAAGTGAAAATGTTTAGCATATGTATTTATATAAATACATGGTATTTGGATTGATTTGTGACCACTCTTGTATGATTTGTGCATTTTGGGGGTTTAGGGTCCATTTTGGGAAATGGCACCCGGGTGGTCAAATTTTGATGTATGGGGTTTTTCCATCATTTGAATGTTCTATCAGGTGTTTTTAGTCTTATTTGACGTGTCCAAAGTGTTTCCACAGGTTTGTGACCATTAGGATGAGATTTGGACAATTTTGAAAATGGTTTTTACCAAAAAGCTGCACTTTTGCATCCGGGTGTCCAAATCTTAATCCGACCGTTGGATTTCTCTAAAATTTGGGTCACAAGTAAAACCTTTTATAAGCTTCGTGTGGGCTTTGGAATCACATCGATCGGATATCGGACGAGAGAAACGACGCACTCCAGAATTTGGTCTGGAGGTGCTGTCATGACAGCATTAAATTGCTGTCATGACAGCTACAGTGTTGATGTTGTAACCTGCATAAAATTCAATCCGTCCGTTGGATCTTTTCAAAATTTAGTATGCTAATAGTATTCTTTAAAAGTGACATGTGGGCTTTGGAATCACTCCGATCGGAGGTCGGATGATGAAATGGTGCACTCCGGAAGTTGGTCCGGAAGTGCTGTCATGACAGCTTTTAGCTGTCATGACAGCAAAATTGACCAAATTTATAACATGTCCAATTTTAATCCGACCGTTGGATCTTTTTGAAATTTGGTACACTTATAGTACCCTTTGAATGTGACGTGTGAGCTTTAAAATCACTTCGATCGGAGATCGAAATAAGAACGTGCCTCCCTGAAGTTGACTCAGGAGGGCTGTCATGACAGCAATTTAATGCTGTCATGACAGCATATTTTTACCCTTCTTTCGTCTAACTTGCTTCCGTGCTATAGGTAGAACCTAAAATTTTTTTAAAGGCTTTAAATGTTTAATTTCAATTGTGTATTTGCTTAGTGATTTAAATGGTTTTTTTCTAAGTTGGTTTTAGGATAACTCCTTAACCACACTTAGTTTAATTGAATTGTGTGATTTTTGGATAACACTCGGGGCAAGTGTTACATTTGGTATCAGTTTTAGGTTTATGATTCTTTTTCCTACTTGGCACCTTAAATACATTACTTTTTTGCTCTTTCCCTTCTACCACTAACCTGGACTAATATTGTTTTTCTTTCTCTGGCTTGTTCCTTTAGGAGGGGAGAAAGGTCCGTACGCTTGTGGCCGTACACCTTTCAGTTCTAATATGGCTCGAAGGGGAAGGGGTAGATCGAGGAATGAGGAACGACCACCACCTCTACCTCCTCCGCCTCCACCTCCGCCTCCACCTCCACCACCACCACAGGGGACAGATGCAGTCATGGCTAGGCTGCTTGAAGTTATGGTGGATATACAGCAAAATCTTAGAAGTCATACTGTTCCAGATCAGCATGTTGACCTAAGTGCTGGGCAGGGATCTTCTAGTACTATGGGAGCTCATGCACCAGTTGTTAATAATCGAGAGGATGACATATCCGAACCTTGGAAGGAATTCTCTCGCTCTAATCCGACCACATATGATGGTAGTATGCTTGATGGGAAAGCTGAGGAGTGGTTGGATCGGATGGAGCAGTTATTTACTGTTGTGAGGTGTACATCTGAGCAGAGGTTATCTTGGCTACGATGCAGCTTGTTGGTGAAGCCAAGCATTGGTGGGATTCTGTTAAGCCCACAGATGGAAGATCTATGTCTTGGGATGAATTTAAAGAAAGATTTATGATTTTCACTTTCCGCCAGCTTTCAGAGATGAGAAAGAGGCAGAGTTTCATGCATTTCAGCAGGGGGACTTAGACGAGGAGACTTTTATAAGAAAATTCAATCAGCTGTCTAAGTTCTCAACATATCTGAAGGCTTCTAATGATAGCAAGTGGAAAGCAAAGAGGTTATTAGAAAAGATGAGGCCAGAATACCGCCAGCAGCTATCTTTGTTAGGCGAGGCGACATATGATGAGATGTGCAATCGTCTGAGGATTGCCGCTCGTCGAGGCCGAGACACAGAGAGTAGCCGGAGTAGGGATACACGAGGTCGATTTTCTTTTGGGTTGGCTCCTACTGGTGGTGTATCCAAGAGAATGGGTTTTAGCTCTGGTTCTTCTTCTAGTGGCTCCTTTAGAATCGGGTTCTTCTGCTTCTGGTAATCGAAATTTAAATAGGGGTTCAAGATTTCAAGGTAATCGGGGTGGTAATATGAGATCTGGGGGTTCTCGTTTCTCTGGGAATGCTCCAGCACGTTCTTCACAGACCAGTCAAGCCCCAATTCTAAGCACAGCGAGGTCACCTTGCAATAGATGTGGTAGGGTTCATTTTGGTCGCTGCTTTGCTTGCTACAAGTGTGGAAAGTTAGGCCATTTGATCCGTGACTGCCCTGATTTACATGAGAGCTCGGACCGGAGGAACGTGATTCCTGGTAGAGTGTATACAGTATCTCAGGAGGAGGCTAGGAAGTCATCGAATCTAATCACTGGTATGGTTTCTATCTGTGGCCTCGATTTAGAAGCTTTGTTTGATTGTGGTGCGACGCATTCTTTTATTTCTGCCGAGCGCTTAGATAGAATGGCTATGCCTGTTGACCAGTTGCCCCATGATATAGAAGTTTCCTCTACTTCTGGTTTGGTTGGTCGATCCAGTGTGGTGTGTAGGACTAAGATGACTTTAATGGGCATCGACTTGGGTGAATATGATCAAATTACCTATGCAAGGGATTGATTTAATTATTGGTATGGATTGGTTGACAGCTTATGGTGCTGTCTTAGATTGTGTGGCTAAGACAGTGACTTTGGTAGAAGTACCGGAGGTGATCAAGGAATACCCTGGTCATTCTTGTTTTCTTTCTTCTTTGCAAGTTGAAAGGTTGTTGATTGAGCAAGGTTGTGAGGCTTACGTGGTAGTGCTCGCTACCAAGGGTCTGAGACAGGTATAGTGGATGAAATTGAGGTTGTTAGGGAGTTCCCAGAGGTGTTTTCTGAGGATGTATCAGGATTACCTCCAGAACGTGAGGTTGAATTCTCGATTGACCATTGACCTGGTACCGGGGACTCAGCCAATTTCAAAGGCTCCCTATAGAATGGCTCCTTCAGAGTTAGCTGAGTTGAAGAAGCAACTTGAGGAGCTGTTAGATAAGGGATTTATTAGACCTAGTGTTTCTCCTTGGGGATCTCCTGTCTTATTTGTGAAGAAGAAGGATGGTAGTTTAAGATTGTGTATCGATTACAGGCAGTTGAATAAGGTTACGGTGAAGAACAAGTACCCACTGCCTCGCATCGATGATCTCTTAGATCAGTTGGTTGGTGCCACGATTTTCTCTAAGATTGATTTACGTTCAGGGTACCATCAGCTGAGGGTTAGTGAGAAGGATGTGGCGAAGACTGCTTTCAGGACTCGATATGGTCATTACGAGTTTTTGGTTATGCCATTCGGGCTGACTAATGCGCCTGCGGTTTTCATGGACTATATGAACCGCATTTTTCGACCTTTCTTGGATCAGTTTGTGGTAGTTTTTATTGACGATATACTGATCTACTCTAAAGATGAGGAGCAGCATGCCAGACACTTGAGGACTGTCCTAAGGTTTCTCGAGATCATAAGCTATATGCCAAGCTCAGTAAGTGCGAGTTTTGGATGAGAGAGGTTAGGTTCTTGGGACATATCGTGTCGGCAAATGGTATTGCAGTTGATCCATATAAGGTTGAAGCAGTCATGCAATGGGAGAGACCAAAATCGATAACTGAGATCCGTAGTTTTCTGGGATTAGCAGGTTACTACCGGCGTTTTATCAAAGGTTTCTCTCAGATTTCTATGCCTTTGACTAGACTCACAAGGAAGGATAGGCCATTTATCTGGGATGATAAGTGCGAGACAGCTTTTCTTGAGTTGAAAGAAAGGTTAACAACAGCTCCAGTGTTGGTGATTTCGGATCCTCAAAAGCCCTATGATGTGTATACTGATGCCTCTCATAAGGGTCTTGGTTGTGTTCTAATGCAAGATGAGAGGGCAGTGGCATATGCATCTAGACAACTTAGACCGCATGAGGAGAATTATCCAACACATGATCTCGAGTTGGCTGCGGTGGTCTTTGCGTTAAAGATCTGGCGTCATTATCTTTATGGAACAGAGTTCAGGGTCATGAGCGACCATAAAAGTCTCAAGTACCTGGTGGATCAAAAGAGAGCTGAATATGAGACAGAGACGTTGGATGGAGTTTCTTAAAGATTATAATTTTGAATTTAAGTATCATCCGGGGAAAGCAAATGTGGTAGATAGCTGCTTAGTCGCAAGACCTTACATGTAGCCTATTTAATGGTTCGGGAGCATAGATTGATGGAATCTTTGGTTGAAACTTCTTTGGGTATGACTAAGTTCTCTTTGAATGGTCTTAATACTATGGTTATTTCTAATGAATTTTGGAAAGAGATACGAGATGCTCAGCTTCAAGATCCGATTTTGTCAAAAATAAGTCAAGACATCGAGAATGGTGAGATAATGGACTATTGGTTTAGTGATGATGGGTATGTGGTTTTCAAGGATAGGGTGTGTATTCCTAACAATGAGTCTATTCGGAAGAAATTGTTGGATGAGGCACATCGAAGTAGCTACACCCTTCATCCCGGTGCTACTAAGATGTATCATGACATGCAGCGTCATTGGTGGTGGCCAGGCATGAAAAAGGATGTCACAGAGTATGTTAGTAAGTGTTTGACCTGTCAGAAGGTCAAGATAGAGCACCAAAAGCCATCGGGGTTATTACAGCCTTTGGAGATTCCTAAATGGAAATGGGAGAGTATTTCAATGGATTTTGTATCTGGTTTGCCGAGGACCCAGGCTAGTTTTGACTCTATCTGGGTAATTGTAGATCGTTTGACTAAGTCAGCACATTTCTTACCGGTCAAGACCACCTATACGGTTGATAGGTATGCTGAGATCTACATTAAGGAGATTGTGCGACTACATGGGGTACCGAGGGATATTGTTTCAGACCGTGATCCTCGATTACATCAAATTTATGGCAAGCTATGCAAAAGGCTATGGGCACAGATCTGAAGTTCAGTACGTCTTATCATCCACAAACGGATGGACAAACTGAGCGGACGATCCAGACATTAGAGGATATGTTGAGGTCGTGTGCCCTAGAGCTTCAGGGAAGCTGGGATAAGCATTTACCTCTGGCAGAGTTTGCTTATAATAAACAGTTATCATGCCAGTATTCAAATGGCTCCTTATGAAGCATTGTATGGAAGACGGTGCAGATCGCCTCTTTGTTGGTATGAGTTGAGTGAGAGGACAATGATGGGACCGGATGTGGTAGATGAGACCACAGAGAAAATCAAATTGATCCACAAAAAACTTCTTACAGCACAGAGTAGACAGAAAAGTTATGCAGATAATCGTCGTAAGGACTTGTCTTTTGAGGTTGGGGATCATGTCTTTCTCAAAGTTTCCCCATTGACGGGCGTTGGACGCTCAATTCGGGCTAAAAAGTTATCTCCTCGATATATGGGTCCTTTTGAGGTTTTGAAGAAAGTTGGGCCGGTGGCATATCAGTTGGCATTGCCGCCTCAGTTAGCGGGTCTACACAATGTGTTTCATGTGTCACAGCTGAAGAAGTACCAGCCAGACCCGTCGCATGTGATAGAACCTGAAGGGTTGAAATTCAAGAGAATTTAACCTACGGACTGAACTGAACCAGATCGTATTGTGGATGCTAAGGATAAGCAACTCAGAAATAAGACAATCCGGTTGGTAAAAGTGATTTGGAAAGGGACGCTCCGGGAGATGCAACCTGGGAGACTGAGGATCAAATGAGGAAGGAATATCCACAGTTGTTTCCCTAGGTATGTTTATCTCTTTGGTTCATGTATTAGCTTGGATTTGGGGACAAAATCCTTTTTAAAGGAGGGGAGAATGTAACATCCTAAAAAATTTTAAGACTCAAATTTATTTTAAAAATAAAATAAAATATCTATAATTAAATTAAAATTTAGAATAATTTAATAGGGCTCAGAGTTTGAATTTTACTAAGCAAAAGTTTGGTTTTATTTGATTTTTAACTATGGGAAAAATTACCAAAGTTGACCCGGGCTTTTGTGCAATAATAAAAAATGTTGGGCCCTTTCTTGTAATTTTCCCCAAAATTTTTACCATCATTTAAAGAGCAAAATAGACCAGAAACGCAAAGAAAATGAGCAAGGAAAGAAAGCACAAACGGGAGAGAGAGGAGAGAGGAAGAAGAGAAGAGAAAGGGAGGGAGTTAGGCTTGGATCTAGGAGTCTTTGCGACCGTTGCGAGCTCGGCTACACGATAGGTAAACTCCCTACTTCAATCCTCTTCTCTTTCTCTTGATTTTCTTCAATTTTTGGAAGAGGAAATTTTTGGATTTTGATCCCAAAGGCTTTATTCTTGTAAGCTTTTGTTTCTTTGGATCCTAGGGAGCATGTTTTGAGTTTCTATATAGTGATCTAATGTTTTGAGTGGATAATTGGATGAAAAGAGGTGTTTTGGGCACAAAATAAACCTTGAGAAATTGGGTTTTTGCTCTCAATGGTTTAAGCCTATTGATTTAGTTATAATTTTGCTATTTGAGCCCAATAAGATTTAAATTAAGGTTTGGTTTTCATTATAAGGGCTAATGGTGAAAGTTGGTGGCACTAAGTGAAGGTTTTTAATTGATAAAAAATTATATAAATTGAAAATTAGCCTAGTGATGGCTAATAAATGGTTTTGGTGGTTAAGTGATACTATGTGAATGGTTGGTTTAATATATGGACCATTAGGGTGGATTATGACTCATTGACCCAAGTTGTGTGGTATGAGTTATAGTCTTCATTAATGCTATTTGTCATGATAAGTGATGTGGATCACTTATATGTTGTAGAAAATTGTTGGTGGAACTTATTGAGAAGTAAGGAACAAGCCGAGCCCTATTTTGTACAAGGGGAACCCTTTTGGTACCAAAGGGTTGAGGTAACAGGGAATTTATATTTCTTATTACTTTGTTTTAGCTATTTTTGAATAAATATTACTAGTTATCATGCATTACATGTTTTAAAAGATTAAATGTGCTTTATAAGGGGTTATGGGGTACTACTTTGATTATAGTGCAAATATGTTTTCTAATTGTTTAATAACAATGTTTTTATGGAAATGAGATTTATAAATATTATACTACTTTAGAGTGTTGAATGGTCAATACTCAGGAAAGGTAGACAAGAGTAAAAGGCATGATCTCGGTGGGAGTTCACCAATGAGAAGGTGTGGATTTTTGATATTCTATGGCACACTGTCAGTACTCAGTGTTGTCTTACGTATTGTGGGCTCAGTGCACTAAAGTGGTTAGTGTATTGAGTGTTCGACACCTCTCAGTGGGGGAGGGAATCCAACATATGAAGTGTGAGGTTGAGTGCCTAGGCCAAGGTAGCCCTCACATGGAAAGTAAGTTGGGCTGGCTCTGGGAGGGAGTTAGCTTCAACTGCTTAGGATTCACGTCGAAGGGGCATAGGAGGTTCGGTGGATTAGATCATGCCTTAGATTATGTTTTGTGCCTGTGGAGGTACAAGTAGGTATAAGGTTTACCTGCGAGTTAAAGAGTGCCAGGGGGCATTCTGTTGGTCATGAAAGGCCATACCGGCCTAGGTCATGCATTCATGCATTTTAAATGGCTAAATTATATACTATGTTGAATTTATTATTCGTTTATTTGATTATGGCTTACTTTGTAATAATCAATGTAGATTTCGCTGTTACTGAGACTGTGGTTGTCTCACCCCTTTCTTTTCAATATTCTAGGTCCAGGCGAAGGATCCAGTGGTGGACGGGGAAAGGAGCAAAGCTAGGGGTTTGCTTGTGATTTGTAAAGAACTGCAACCCCTTTCTTTTGAGCAAATATATTGTAATGTATTTAAGATTAGGGTGCCAGTAGGATATGATTATGTATGTGTGTGTGAATATGTGTGGATTGTGTGCTTGTGTATGAATTTTTTTCTGTTTGCAGACTTGTGGCTAGGAAACTTGGTTATGGTGTGTGGTTTTGATGGATTTACTTAGTAGACCAAGTTTCTATTACAAGCAGATTTTATTTTGATATATATGTGATTTTATAAGCAAATGCAAAGTGGTTGCATTGCAAATGGTGTGCTATGGGCAAACATACACCTTGGATAGAGAGAGTGGGTGCGTGGGCCCCACAAGGAGCTCTGAGCCAAGTGAAAATGTTTAGCATATGTATTTATATAAATACATGGTATTTAGATTGATTTGTGACCACTCTTGTATGATTTGTGCATTTTGGGGGTTTAGGGTCCATTTTGGGAAATGGCACCCGGGTGGTCAAATTTTGATGTATGGGGTTTTCCATCATTTGAATGTTCTATCAGGTGTTTTTAGTCTTATTTGACGTGTCCAAAGTGTTCCACAGGTTTGTGACCATTAGGATGAGATTTGGACAATTTTGAAAATGGTTTTTACCAAAAAGCTGCACTTTTGCATTCGGGTGTCCAAATCTTAATCCGACCGTTGGATTTCTCTAAATTGGGTCACAAGTAAAACCTTTTATAAGCTTCGTGTGGGCTTTGGAATCACGTCGATCGGATATCGGACGAGAGAAACGACGCACTCCGAATTTGGTCTGGAGGTGCTGTCATGACAGCATTAAATTGCTGTCATGACAGCTACAGTATTGATGTTGTAACCTGCACAAAATTCAATCCGTCCGTTGGATCTTTTCAAAATTTAGTATGCTAATAGTATTCTTTAAAAGTGACATGTGGGCTTTAAAATCACTCCGATCGGAGGTCGGATGATGAAATGGTGCACTCCGGAAGTTGGTCGGAAGTGCTGTCATGACAGCTTTTTAGTCATGACAGCAAAATTGACCAAATTTTAACATGTCCAATTTTTAATCCGACCGTTGGATCTTTTTGAAATTTGGTACACTTATAGTACCCTTTGAATGTGACGTGTGAGCTTTAAAATTTCTTCGATCAGAGATCGGAAAATAGAACGGTGCCGCCCTGAAGTTGACCCAGGAGGGCTGTCATGACAGCAATTTAATGCTGTCATGACAGCATATTTTTACCCTTTTTTCTTTTGTCCACTTGCTTCCATGTGCTATAGGTAGAACCTATAAAATTTTTTAAAGGCTTTAAATGTTAATTTGCAATTGTGTATTTGCTTAGTGATTTAAATGGTTTGTTTCCTAAGTTGGTTTTAGGATTAATTCCTTAACCACACTTAGTTTAATTGAATTGTGTGATTTTTTGATAACACTCGGGGCAAGTGTTACATCAATTTTTCCCTCATCTAAGGTAAGCCATTTTGGCCATTGGAGGTGCTATGATTAATATTCCTAAAGGAGAATTATTTTTCAAGTAGGCAAGAAAAAAAAATTTAATTTTCTAAGCCTACTAAACTCCACATCTTTAAGGATAATATTTGCAGCTCAAAAGAATAAGTACCCCTTTCATCCTTTGATGGTGACCCTTAACACTTGCAACATGACTGTTTAGCTAAAGACATTAAATGTAGTGCTTATTAGGGGGAAACTCAATCTTCTAATTTTCTTTTATTCATTAGTTTTATATTTCTAGTTTCTCTTTTCAATTTTAATTTTTTTGGGTTAGGAAATAGTCTGGGGAAAAGACATGCCAAGACTAGCAAGTTCATTCATCATATGAGTGTATTTAATTTGCCTATCCTTAATGCTTTCACTAGGATTCATCTTTAAGAGCTCATAGTCTTGTGTAAGTATGCTCATCTTGCTCTCCTTCACACCTTTTATGCCTTTATAAGCAACTTCAAGACCATCCTATATTTCCTTAGCAATATCAAGATTTCTCACACGAAAATACTCTTGTTAGCTTAGGGCATAATGAGTTTGGCCTTGAAGTTTAGCAATACTAGTTTTTCTTCCTTTTCAATGTATTCACTTCTGCTTTTTCTCACTTGATCTCCATTAACATCTTCAAGTGGAATGTAAGGTCTTCTCTTGAAATTGTCCCATAAATCTAAGTTGGACACCTAAAAGAACAAACTCATTTTGCTCTTTCAGAATGTATAGTTTTACCATTAAATCCTTGAGGCTTGTTAATCTCGATACCTTTAGGAAGAAGACTACCACTAAAACCAGCTACAGGATCCTCTTAGATTGTTAAGTCTTTAATCAAGAGAATTTTAATTTGATACCAAATGTTGGATAAGGCTAATACCCAAAAAAGAGGTGAATTAGGTGTTACAAATTAGAGAAAAGAAGCAAGACACAAAAGATTTATCCCAATTTAGTCTAACCACTTGGCCTACATCTAGTCCCTAAGATCACACTTGATATTTTCAACAATAAACACAAGCTTTAATGGGTTCTTGTAACCATATTACAACCACAAGAGTACAAGAGTCTTAATTTCACAACAATGCTTACTACACCAGTAAGTTGTTATGAGAACACTTAGAAAATCTCTTTCTAATATTCCAAATCATATAATAAAATAGCCTTTCATAAAATAACTCTATGAAAAGAGTAGATAGCATAACAATAAAAACTTATAAACTTTTGAAAGCTTTTTACAAAGTTGACAGACTATTGGTAAGAATTGAATGCAAGACGCTTCATGATGAATAAATTTATTACCTACTCACTAAATGAGTTCTTATATATACTTTAAGGTTGTTAAGACTATTAGGAACACTTAGGGAAAGGTTTATAGCCATTGGAGACATGTAGAAGTGAGGGTTGAGGTGTAATTTTATCCCCTAAGCTTTTCCTTGAGGAGCAATTTTACCTCTGTATTGATAAGTAGAGCTATTTTTACCCCTGAACTATTTTTCAAGGAGCACTAGGCACCTTGTTGAAGGGGTTTTTTTTGTCTTCAAAAAAACAATTCAAGGGTAAAATTACCCCACTTATAAGTACAGGGATATAATTTCTCTTTGAGAAAAAAGTTGAGGGATAAAATTGCACCTTAACCTAAGTGAAGAACATCATAATTTGCAAAGCATTCAATGCTCTTATCAAAAGCCAATTCAAGAATGTATTGGATTATATCACATGTGGAATGGCATTAAGGTTAAGGGTTCTGGTTCAAATACGAGGCTATAATACATTCAAGCATGTTTTAAAAGACAAACGCACTTAGCTTCTATGTGTGACAAAACACGCGTAGGTATGCTTAGTGTTCAGGTGTGAAATGGAATATAGAAGCACCTTTCTTTTGTGTGTGAAGAAATAAACTTGACCCACTGATAGGAAATTAGTCGCTTATCCTCAAAATTATACTAAAGCTAACCCTAATGCAATATAGGGCCAACCTAGGTCATCTCCCAAGGAATGGTTTTAAGTCTAATTGAAAGTTATCTAGTGAAATAAATCAACCAAAGTTTGTAGGAATTTAGTTATCTAGCTAATTATCTAAACTAATTACCTAATATGCAAGTAATTAAAATGCTAGTGAAAGTGAGTGAAATGAACTTCCCTTTTTACAATAATGGAACCCTAGAGATTAGTTAATTTGGGACTCATTATCTTCTCATGATTAGGCTAAGTTTAGCTTCCTTTCCTCTTGACTAAAGCTGTCATGACTTAAGAAAATTATCCTAAGCCAATTAACCTAATTAGCTAACCTCCCTAGGTCTTAGATTAAAGTCCCTAGTTTAATTAACCAATTGGTGAAGACATTAGCCAAGTGATTCACTCAAAATCCTCTCTCAACAGCCATGGTCAAACACATAAATTGAGCAACCACAAGATTATGTCAAGCTACTCAACAACACAAGCATTAACACCACAAGATTATGCAATATTAACACAAGAAATTCACTAATTGAAAAACACAAGATTATGTGCCAAACAAAGAGTGGAAAAATTCAGTCATGGCTGTCCAAGGAAGAAATTAAATGAAACAATCCTCTCTCTTTACATCAACATCAAATTCAAATTAGAATTTATAAGCTAAGATGATTAAACCCTAGATTAAGGAATCTAACCATCTAGTAAAAGAGAAGAGGATAGGAAACAAAAGAACTTAGCCAATTTGAAGCTCAAGACTCATCCTCCATCTTCATCTCTCTAGGATTCCATAAAGAAACTTAGCCAATCTTCATCTTCAAGAACCCTAGTGATTGCTTGTAAAGGCCAAACTCCATAGCTCTTGAATGATGAAAATGAGCTTCAATCCTTGTGAAAATGGAAGGGATGGAACGAAAATGAAGAAAGGAGAAGAATGGTATGAGTTTTGTGGAGGTTTGGTGGCTGAAAATGGAGGTTAGGGTGCTGGAAAATGAAGAACAAAAGAGAGAAAATGAAGAACACTATGAACAAGAGAGAGAGAGAATGTGGAAGATGAATGAGATATGTGTTGGATCCCATTTGAGACTTAAATGGCGTGCTCCTTGGTGTCTCCCATCAGCTGAAGCTTAATTAAAATAAGGAAAAAGAAATTAAAATGTAAATGGGAGCCTTGTCACACTTGCAAGGTGGCAACTTCCTATTGGTTTGTAGATGATTCCAATGTGTGCCTAATTTCCCATGTGTCATCCACATCATTTTAGCTGATCTAATCCCTCAAAATAATCATAATTCACGTGCAAACCATCAGCCATTGTCCTCAAGGAGTGTTGACCTCAATTGCCCAATTGATGCACAAGTCACATGCCACCTATGTCACATAAATCACATAATTCAATTAAATAGCATATGATATAATAAAATCTAATTCATGTCCAGAATTAAATTCATAATTAGAAGGGAGAATTTATTAAATTAATCAAGTTTTAGGCTGCACAAAATTATATAAAAATTTTCACACAAAGGCAAACCAAAAACTAGGACAAACTAAGATACTTAAGAAAGTGTTGACTTTTTTATTTAATTACTCCCAAACTAAAATGAATTTTAAAAATATAATTTCACCATTCATCAACTGGACATAAAATGCACTTTGTCAATTTTTCTTGTACATTTTCTCAAAAGTTCATTTTTTAGACCAAAATGCCCCTAGTGCACTGATATTAGAAACTTAGGCAAAGTTCCAATCTAATGCAATGTGTGCACTTGAAGGTGATAAATTATTAATAAAATGGTCCTAATTGACAAATAAAAGTGGGTAACAAATGTGTTCTATCACCCACTCTTTGAAACACGATTGATTTGGCTTATTCAATTCTAAAGCTCTCTAAGTTAGACTTGAACACTTCTAAGGCAAACTCTATTTCAGGTGCGAATCATCCAAACTCAAGTATGAAATGTCACTATGATAAACTTCAAGTTGACATTATAGACAATTCAAGCATGATTACAGTTTACTCAAGCATGAATTAGAACATAGAAGAATCTCTAAGATACTTCCCTATACTAGGTGCTAAACCAAGTGTGTTCAACTCTTTGGCTCAAGCATGAAATAACTCATAATGTAGTGTCTAACTTTTGAAGTTTAATTTAAGAGAGATTCATTCTAGCTCAATCTTAAATTAGATCTACTAAATCCTATCATACATAAGGGTAGTTAAAACATGCGTGGCACCTGCCATATCAAGCATGAATTGGACAAATGAACATAGGTGCTTTCTAAAAGTTTGACACTTAAGTTCAAAGGACTTACAAGCCTACTATTAGTTCTATTATGATGCATTCTTGCCATTTTCAAAATATATGATAGCTCTCATTAATTTTCATAATTGAATTTAGAAAATAGTGAAATAAAATTATAAATTTAAGTATTCTATTGATCTTTATGCTCTTAGAGGTTTTATCACTTTGATTGTTTATAATTTGTACAAGTAACAAACTTCTTTCTCTTGGTTCAGTGATAATCAAAACACATACATGGTTTAAGAAGGCCTTACGGTACTAGTGAGTACTATGTAAATTTTTGTAACATCTTAAAATTTTAATTAAAATTATTAGAAAAAGAGGGAATTAGTTAGTAGTGATATGGGTCAAGATATGGGGTTTAAAAGTGAATTAGAAGGAGAAGTAGACTTCTGTTTACAACCGTCCATGGTTGTGACTTAATGGGTGATCACCATAGGTTGATGAACACTTTTGGGGGTAAAGTATACTCTATGTTCATTACCTATCTATGGTTGTGTCCTTCATAAGAGATGACCACTTGTAGTTGAGTGCCCTTAGAAGTGGGGTATGATTTTGGATCACAACCATCTGCAGTTAAGATTTATATTAGAGATAACTGGTTATGGTTAAAGAGAGTGAGGATGAATATGGGGTAAGTGGCTTCAACCATGAATGGATGTGTTCTATAACGGGGACAACTATCCACGGTTCAGATCACATAACTATGTTTAAATAGTTGAAAAATGCACAAAAAAATATAGAGAGAGAGAGAGAGAACGAGATAGAGAGGAGGTATGTAATTCTTTCTACTATGGCTTAGATTTTTAAAAGTTTAAGAGGATTTTGGAGAATGTAAACACCAAGGATAAGATTTCTTTGCTTTTCTCTTCCTTTTCTTCCTCTTTTGGAAGCTTTGAGTTAGGGTTTGTTATGGGAGGATGAATTTTAAACCTATAAGGATATGGGTCAAAACCTATTAACTTAAATAGAATTAATAAGAGTTGTTTAAGCTATCTAAACCTAATATTAGTAATTTTGTGCATTGATGAGAGTGGGCTCTCATTAGTCGATAAATTTATGCCTTAAAGTTCCATTAATGGTGGTTTAAGAGTTAATAAAGCTAGTTGGGGCTAATGGAAGCTAATAAACCTAATAGTTGTGATTAAACTCAAGAGTTAGGGATTTTAGATTTTTTAAATGTTGGATATGAGAATTGAAAGTGTGATTATTATGTTATTAATAGTGTTTTGGCATGTTAATTATA
Organism: Prosopis cineraria; assembly: GCF_029017545.1. Lineage (NCBI taxonomy): Eukaryota > Viridiplantae > Streptophyta > Magnoliopsida > Fabales > Fabaceae > Prosopis > Prosopis cineraria. The sequence goes on along the minus strand of NW_026555339.1, from coordinate 19,099,381 downwards.
GATTAATCATCTTGTGTGATGTCTGGGCTTGTGACTAGCCTTAGAAGCAAGTGAAGTGATATTTAAGGCGTAAACATTTAACCTCTCAAATATTTGAGGCAATTAAAGAATCTAATTTGTGTATTTGCTTATTGAATTAATTATAGAGATTTATAAACATAATTTTGAATATACGAGTGTAATTTCATAATTGTTATTATATGAATATGCTTTAAAACTTGTACAAGTGTGTCATTAAGATTGATAATTGTTGTAATTATGAGAAAATTGGGATTGATTAACAAGAATTTGATGTGCAATGTCATGAATGAATGAATGAATGAATGACATGGTTACATAAGAGAAAAAATTTGCATTTGTTATCATAAATATGACATGATAGCATGAGAGTGTATGGAAAGATGAGGACCTATGGTATAAGATTATATGAGATGATGATTGTGTTGATTTTGGCATGTGTTATGCTAATACATTTAAGCATGATGCTATGAATATTGGCATGCTATGTTTGTTAAGTATGTGTGTTGCATGATCATGTTGGCATGCTATTTATGGTCACCTTTCAAAGATCAAAGGCTAAACTTTTTGCCACTATTTGTCAAAGAGCTATCTCATTATTTGTTGAGAAACTCTAGCTTGAGTTTTCTCTACTTGTTCTTTAAGGATAATAATTTAGGGTTTATAACACTCTAAGGATTTGAGAATGGGGAAAGCGTAGTCTGAGAGTAAGTGTTGTAATCTTTGGCTAGGTTACTTCTCATAATTGATAATCTTGGATAGTCCATTCACATGGATGGAGCCTATTTGATTTGATTTCCCATAGTTTTGGTCAAAGGTATCAAGAGGTTATAAGGGATGTGTTCATCATGCATATTATTGTTAGTAGTTACATGGCTGTTAAATTTATGATTGTGATAGTTTATATTGTGAATTATTAAGAATATGTTGTCTATGTAATTAAATGCCCACTTTGCATATTTTTAATTAATTAATTGGCATTTGCATGGATTAGATATATCTTGGTTACTATTAGTTGTACTCATCCCTCTCTTAAACATTTTATAGGCACTAGCTTAGGGCAAGATAGAAGATGCTACACGGTGTATTGTCCAAGGATCACTTAAAGGTAACGTGATTAGCTCGTCAAATTAGAAGAGAAATTGCTGGAAACATATTTAGAGGGGAAAAGGAGCCCATATTTGCTAGGGCAAGCCTTATTCAGCTATTGGGAGTCTGCTATGATTAGTAACTTACTGGGTAAGTATTTCACAATCCTAAGCTTCAATTATACCCTTCTTCATTGAATTTCATTAGTTGAGAAATCAAATCATGAAGTTTTAAGGCATTGTAATCTAAAAGAAAGGGTTAAAATAGGTTATCAAATACAGAACTAAGGTTTTATGACTAGTATGGAGTTGAATAGTTAAGCTTTGAGGATTTAGGCTCAAAATAGCCAAAAAGTTAAGTTAAATGACAAAATTACGGTTGAATAATGTGTTAGAAGATTGTTATGGCTGTTTGAGTAGTCTATAGGCTAATGACTATAAATAATGGATAAGTGAATTCAAAAGGGTTCAATTAATAGTTTCATGTGTTAAGGGATTTGGTTTAGCCGAATTAATGCCTATGTGAAATGTTGAGAATTGACTGAGGGGTACTGTGTTATGCAGATTGTGCACATGTAAAGTTATTCATGAGAATCTACGCCCCTGGGAGCTTAGTGTGATTAGTAACCCAAGGGTTAAAGGTAACTAGAGTAACCCTTTTACTTTTTTGTTTGTGAAATTGTTTACAAGTATTTTGATATAACTACGTGCATTGTGTTGTGAACTGATAAAGTAGCAGCATTGTGAAAGAGTATGCATGCGGGTATGTGAGTATTAATTGAAATGAATTTGAGGTGGCATGTGTATTGCCATGCATCACATCTGTGAGAATACCCTAGATTATGATGGGGGACATGACCCTACCGTGAGGAAGTCCAGGAAATCTTGATAATCTAGAGTACAGAGTTTAACTTTGCCATGATAAACCTAGGAGACCATCTATATGCAAAGAGAATTACCTAGTCTGAGCAGTGTTATGGTGGGTCTTGTTCCTTGTGACTGGAAGTCTTAGTCCTAGCGTAGAAATAACTCCACTAGGTGGAACCAGGAATGCATTACAGGAGTATAACGAGATTGATGAGAATGAATTCCTGTATATGCATATGATATTGCTTTTATTGATAACACATGCTACTTTATTGCTTATTTATGATTTTGCTTACTAACCGATAATTAGGGTTACCTCTGAGTTATTAGGACATATGTCTCACTTTGTTACTTTTGAACACAAGTGAAGAGAGCATAAGAAGGCTAGGAAAGGAAGTAAGGAAAGAGTAGCTTTATTTGGTAGTGTTATGATTGCCATATGTATGAATGAATGTATAAAGTTGTTTATAAAATTTGAGTTACTAACTAGGATACATAAGTGAATGTGTATATGAATAGTGTTATGAGCCTTGCTTATATATGTATATGATGTTGCATCTTGCAGAGGGTGCCTTAGTGAGAAGGTACGTGGGTAGGCCTAGATAGTAAACAAGAAAGTGTATGATATTATGTAACTTGTTCCACTTGTGTGTATGTGTTGAATGTGAAATTGTCATGATTGTGTTTATATATGTAAGAACTTGACACAAATGGTAAGGCGGAGCCCTATTTGGAAGAGTTGAGTACATTTATGATTCCCAACCATATAGTGAGGCGGAGGCTCATATGTAAGAGTTGGAGGGTTGAGAGTGGAATAAGTCTAGTTATATATGTGAACATGCATTGTATGTGTATTCCTTATATAAGTTTACAATTGTGTAATGTGGCATTGAGAATCCAAATTGGGCAATTAATATGATATATGTGGTATGAGGTGTCAATCAGGTGTATATGGTCCTTTTGGACTTAGTTCAAGGCCCGAAGTGGTCTAATAGGATAAGAAATGAGAATTGAGTACTTTGGGTGAAAGTTTTGAAAGAAAAAGTGATTTTTTACACCCTGAGTGTCCAATTTTAGATTGGACCATCAGATTGAGTCCAAACTTATTCCATTAGCTAGTACATGTTATAAGCTTCATGTGGGCGCTTGAATCACTCCAATCAAATGTTGGATGTGGAAATGGCGTGTGGCGAAAGTTTATCTTCCGAGCCATCATATGACAGCAAAAAAATTGTTGTCATATGCGCTGCAGCGTACTATGTGCTCGCCGTGGCACATGATACAATAAAAAATAAAGCATATTGCTCTATACCACATACCATAGTGCATGGCCCATTTTTAGAGTAGAATGTTGTTTCTTATTGAGTCATGTGAATGTGTTTATGCTTTTGCTAACCCTCTTATTTGAATATATGTTTTAAGAAGTCAGGATCTCACAATTTGAAAACAAATAAAGGGCTATTACTCTAATATTATTGCATTGATACTTGTTGATTGTGTGATTGGGGATGGTAAAGCCCAGTTTAAGCTGGGACTTCATAGAGAGCACCAAAGCCATAGGAACTTTGTTTTCCTATTATGGGCCTCATTTATTTGCTTTTATATGTGTAATTCTTAAATGATATTGCTAACTAGGAGATTATTTTAGATATACTTGCAGTATTGGCATGCATTACTGAGTTGATTGCATTTTGGATCCTAAAGTCATTATTGTATGATTAAGTTATTTTATCAGGGTTGAAATACTAGTGCAAGTATAGTTATGATTCTATTGATGCAAATAGTTAATTATTTTGATATATGAAATGTTGAGAACCTCCCCCTATTATTTTTTAGATTAAGGGGTTAAAGGTTAATTTTAATATATATGTGTGATATGATTTCTGTGTTGTATTGCATTGGTTGTCTAGTTTATAAAGTATGGTTTAGGTGTCAGGTTAAGCTTTTTGGCATATTGGTTGGGTTTGAAATACCCTTGTGATTGATAATTGTGAAAGTGTAATTTAAGTGGATTTAGGGGTCTAACTTGTTGATGTGAAATAATTTAGGGTTAGAACTAGTGCCATTAGCTTGTTTGTGAAAAGAGCTTTACATGGACACCTAGATTACCCTGATTAGATACCAAACATAGATTTTGGGCATGCCAGAAGTTGACCTTTGAATCTGTCATTGGTCAGCACCATGCTATCTAATTTTTGTGCAATGCACAATAATGCAAGATATAATAAGGAGTTTACTATAACCTCATCCCATATCCTCCAAACACAGGAGAAGATTAACAAATCACTAAGCCAAACACACTAATTAGTAATCAAACATTTTTTTAAAAAAGCTTTGGCTAAAGACTGGTTTAGCAAAACTATTGAAATTACAATGCATTTGAATAATACATAGCAGAAGCAAATCATGTGCATTCATAGCACCAAAAGCATGCATCTTAAATTATAAAATCAACCTGGAAAATGGGTCATGCATCACGGTGTGCAATACATGCGCCGCGGTATGTGGCACAAGGCCACACGCTCAACGCTCTGTGTCATGCTGCATAGCGTGCTAGTTTGAAATTTTTGTTGTCATTTTGATAGCAAAATAATGAAATTTTGGCGTGTGCCATTTCCACATACAATGTTCAACTGGAGTGATTCAAGCACCGACACGAAACTTATCTCATAAGCTAGCTAATGAGATACATTTAGACACGATCTAATGTTCCGATCAAAATTTAGATACCTAAAAGCAAAAAGTCATTTTTTATAAAAATTTCATGCACCCAAGCACTCAAATCAATCCCTTTCTCTTATTAAACCACATAAGGCCTTGAACCAAATTCAAAAGGACCTAATATACCTGATTAACCATAGTATATCACATATATTCATATATACCAAAATTTGACCCCTCGAAGGCCAATTTTCACATTTTATAAATTTTCATAATTTGCCATCACTTGGCATAACATGGCCCACTTGGCCCTTTTCTCATCAAAATCACATCTATAACATATTCATAACTCAATCTTAGCTCTAAATTACTCATTTCATCATAATTTCTACACATAGGCTTAAGATTCACCATTATCACTACACATTTCTACAATTCCCAACAAAACACAACTCAACTCTTTAAATTATGCATGCAACCCTATGGCAACTTATTTACATATATATTTACATGAGTTTTCAATTCATTACACAATACTCTGAGCTAACACAGCTTTTCAACTCTAAGCCAATCCTAACTCTTTTCCCTTGCCCTCATCACTGCTTTGTCTTGTAAATTATAACCATGGGGATGAGATAAAAATTTCAGTAACATAATAACTCACTCTTATTGACTATCACATGCAACTATATAAAAGTAAAGCATAATATACCATTTAATATAACATATCACATATTCCATTTCAATTCACAACCGCATATATCAATTCACCACTTTTACCACTTTAATCACTACTTTTCCACATATATAAGATATAGCAACATATAGCATGATTACTACTAACCGAACCTCCAAATCACCCCGACATAAACCATAGGCTTATATTAGACCAATGTACACTTTGATTGGCCCTGAGCTCACCTTTAATGGTAGAATCACCTAGCCAAAGGTGTTCTATCTGACTTCCAGACTATGGTTTCCCCTAATACACACAATAGGGTATCGTTGATTCCAACATCGCATCACACAAACATTAAGGAGTCCTAAATCTCCAACACAACACCTCAACAGGCAATAAAGAGATCTTCTCCAACACTGCACCTCGAAAGGCACTAAAGAGGTATAATTCTCTAACACCACACCCCATTGAGCATTAAGGAGAATATGCCATATGGTCTTATCACCATCTCTCTACTCAGGCAAACTCCCACCCTTATGATCATACTTTCTGAACCATTCAAAGGTTCCTAATTACCACTTTACTCATATATATACATGTACACATTTTCACATCAATTTTCATAAATTTCATTACTTATTTAATCAAAATCTATTTTATGCAATAAACATTCAATGCTATAAAACATGCTCAGTTCAAAACTATTTCATGTATTACATAGTAGACTCACACATGGTTATAATAAATAGTCAAACAAAGAAAGTTATTCGGTTACCTCAACCCTTCTATTACTAGAAAGTTTACCTATGAATTTCAACCACCACTATAACTTATCGAAAGCTTCTTTTCTCAACTCACATGCTCGATATGCCAATTTAAACACATTTGGCACAATTTAGTCATTTAGTCTAATTTGACCAAAATTACAAAATACTACTTATGGCTATATTTAGCCATATATTCTTTTTCATTTATCTATTCTAAGTCTATTACTACTCGATTACTACTTTACATCACCTCAACCAGTCTCATTTCAGTTAAACATAATTTCTACCCTAAAATCTCCTTCAATTAGGGCCAATCGAGCCTATGGGTTTAAAGCTCTATCATTCAGCTCTAAACTAATGGTAAAGCTCTAATTTAACTTTCGAGAATCTTTTTATTACTATTGGGCAAGAATCAGAAGCTTAAAATTTCATCGATTCAATTTCTCTGTAACTTATATTCAGAGAAATTTAGGTAGGATGGAAGGTAAGAGTTATATGTAGCTTATCTACTAAGTTATCGATCATAAACACCTTCCAATGACCTAAAATAGCTTGCCTAGCACATCAGCCCTTCTCCTCTTCTCCTCTTATGTGTTTTTAATTTCTCCCTTCTAAAAATCACTCAAAATTCACAACTTAAGGGATCATTTTATAGCCCATGCATAGCGACGCATGCAGCACAAGCCATGGCTCGTGGCATAGTAAGAATAATTCTCACCACGCGTACTTGCTTCGATCCAAAACACAATCTGTCTACCCATATCTATTCATACAACATTCCAATGAGTCAAACTATCAAGTAATCATCAAAATTTTTAATCCCATACCAATTACCACTTTACCTTCGATTAATAGCTAATCATGGAATTAATAAATTCAGGATGTTACATTTACCATGAAAAATGACTTTATTTATGGATTTTGTCTTTTAACCTATTTGAAAATATTATATGTACCTTATGGTATCCCATGCTTTCATACATAATTTTACTTTTATTTACATTAGTTTTATTTGGTTCAACATTATTTTATTTATTGCAAACTTGGAATCCCATTTTTATCTCTTTTATGATTTATCTATTCTGACTTCAAATAACTTGTTTTCCAATGAGTTGGTAATCCATTCGAGTTAGTCCCATGACTACTGTAGTGGTTTCAACTATGTGTCAAGGTAATAAGGGCAATTTTATAATTTCCATAATGCCTTACTCTTTCGGGTGAACACCCTCTCATCTGTGATCATACAAATCCATGCAAATGATAATTTTCACAGTCATAATCATGCTCATCCATCCAGATGATCATTCACATGTCCATATACTATAAATCTATAGCTACATTTAGTAAATCACATTTAACCACATTTTCATTATCAAAATATGCAATACATTCATAATCAACATTTAATGCATAGTGACATGCTATAACCATAGTCATAGTCAACTCATATGATAATCATCTTTATGCAAAAAAATTATATAATCTCAGTCATGCTCAATAAATTACATCCAATCACATCATCAGCACAAGTTATGCTTAAACAACCAATATTGAACTTATCTAATCAAGTGATACATACTTATCCATTACATAACTCATATCATAAACCTCAAGCTCTTATTCATATATATGTTCTCCACAGCATACCATAAAGCCATTTATTCATATGTCATGATCAATCAAGTTAATAATTGCAAACACAAGCATATACTAGAATTTAACTCCTAGTTACTGTTGGATGAGAGGCATAGTGGAAACTTAAAAATTTTAAAATTCCTATCTTGATATAGACCGAATGAACTCCTTTAAGTCAAGATAGATAGAAGAGTTACCTTTTAATTCTTTGAACTTAGCAAACGTTCTCTTCAAGAGTTTGGATCTCAAGAGCTGATAATATAGATCTACTCCCTCTATCAGTATCCACACGAACAGCTCTCTAACTCGAACAGCATGCTAGCGCTCCCAGCGTCTGTTATTCATTAAACGTTAGTTTTTCTTTCTATAGGGTGTTTCGTGACTTTCAAAGTATTTTTACCGTCAGAACTTTTCTAACTCTCTCATCCTTCATAAAGGACATCCCTTTCTATATATAATATATGGATCAGGGTTTTTGTCTTTCACTTAAAAGCCTACAAAAATTTAATTAAATTTATCTCATAAATTTAATCCATGATATCATATCTAATTTGAATTTATATTATAAATTCAAATTATAAAACTAACATGATATTTTCTCATATCATGTTAGTTATTAAATTTAATCTATCATATAAAATTAAATTTAAAACTAACATAACATAATATAATATAATACAATATAATATAATATATACATATTATATTATATATATATGCAAATATATATAAAAATATATATTTTGAAAAAATATATATATATTATATATAGATGTAATTTTATATATCATATACATATATCTTATATACTTGTATATATCTAATATATATATATATATACATACATATGAATATATATATATTGAATATATATATAAAATTATATTTTGAATTTTATATTGCATATAAATATATATATATATATATATATATCAAATATATAATATAATATAACATATAATATAATATAATATAAATATAATATAATATAATATAATATATATCACATATACATATTATATTATATATATATACAAATATATATACATATATATTTTGAAAATATTATATATATATATATATATTTAATTTTATATATCATATACATATATCATATATATTTATATATATCATATATATATATATATATATAGACACACACACACACATACATATGAATATATATAATATAAAATTATATTTTTGAATTTTATATTTCATATAAATATATAAAAATATTTATCAAATAAATATTCAAATATATATATATATATATATAAAATTCATTCACCCTATATTACATTAATTAAATCTAGACATATTCTAGATTCATTAAACTTGGACATTATAGCTTGAGTTGGGCTGTTCTTATGTGTGACCCTTTAAGCCCATATGAAATTGATAGTAGGCTAATTACGCTATTAGTCCACAAGTCACAAGTGGCCTTTAGCAAGACATTGCAACTATCCAATTCACATGGGGATCGATGACCCGATATAACCTATCATGCAATCATATTACATCCTTTTTGTCATGTAATATTTCAATCAAGTATGAAACATGGAATTGTCATTCTCTTTTACCTGACTGTTACTTTCTCGATATTTGAGTGGACTGACAGTAACAATGGAAAAACCCTTTCCACTATAGTATGGCCATACATTTTCTCAGTCTTACTCATCAAGGGGCCCAATAATATCTCTCACTTAATGTGAGAGATAAATTTCATCTTGACAACTCATATTCTTTTGCATGAATATTAGTAAAATCAATCATAGCCTTTATGATCATCTGGTCAAAGGTGACTTTTGACTAAGTTAAAGTTTAGTAATCATCATTTAGGAATCTATGATGATCTCAAGTCAAAGAGCTTAGTAATATAGTTATATATGAGATAAGCTTATGACTTGTACCATGCAACTTTCTCATAGCGAGTCGGTCCAGCACCTTATACTCTTTCAAGTGCCTATGACTTTGATTTGTATTTTTTATAATTAATCAAAGTTATACTAATCTTGTTTCATCTATGATCCCTCAAAGATGACCGACTAGGGATATTTAGGACAATCACTATAGTTTGTCCAAGGATATAGTTATCATATTGAACATGCAATTGATATGATACCAAAATAGAAATCATTAAATAACAATGTGCATAGTACAATGATTGGCCCTAGGGCACAATTTCCAACATCCTCCCACTTGCACTAGGTACAATCATTAATTTGTCTAATTTTCATTGTCTTGACATGATGCTCATGCTTCGCCTATGTAAGAGGCTTTCTAAGAGGATCAACAACATTGTCTTCTCCTATTACTTTACTTATTTTTATATCACCTCTATCATTAATCTCTCTGATAAGGTGGAAATGCCTGAGTATATGCTTGGTCTTTTGGTGTGACCTTGGTTCCTTGCTCGGTGCAATTGCACCGCTATTGTCATAGAACAAGTTTATTGGATCTAAGATGCTAGGCACCACTCCTAGTTTTGTAATGAACTTCCTGATCTAAACGGCTTCCTTAGCTGCATCTGATGCTACTATATACTCAGCTTCTACTGCAGAATCAGCTGTTGTGCTATACTTTGAGTTCTTCCAGCTCATTGCCCCACCATTTAAGGTAAACACATATCTTGATTGTGATTTAAGGTCATCCTAGTCAGTTTGGAAGCTTGCATCTCTGTAACCTGTTACAGCTAGCTCGTCATCCAATTCGTCATATACCAAGAATAAATCCTTAGTCCTTCTTAAGTACTTTAGGATATTCTTGACAGTAGTCCAATTATCCTCTCTTAAATCTGCTTAATATCTACTGGTCATACTCAAGGCAAATGAAACATCCAAATGAGTGCACAACATAGCATACATGATAGATCCAATTGCCAAGGTATATAGAACCTTACTCATGCGATCTTATTGATTTTGTGTACTCGGATACTAGTCTTTGTTAAGATGAATGCCATGAGACATAGGGATGAAACCCCTTTTTGAATCCTGCATACTAAACCTATACAGTATCTTGTCTAAGTATGTGCTCTGACTTAGACCTATTAGCTTTTTGGATCTATCTCTATAGATCTTAATCCCAAGGATGTAAGCAGCTTTACCTAAGTCCTTCATAGAGAAAGATTTTCTTAACCAAGATTTGACATTCTACAAGGTAGGAATGTTATTCCCAATGAGTAAGATATTATCTACATATAGCACTAGAAATATAACTGTGCTGCCATTAACCCTTTTATAAACACAAGGTTCATCAATATTTTGAATGAATCTAAACTCTTTGATTACTTCATCAAAACATTAATTCCAGCTCTGAGATGCTTGCTTAAATCCATAAATGGATCTTTGAAGCTTGCACACCTTTCAAGAGTCCTCTGGACACACAAAACCTTCAGGTTGTGTCATGTACGCTTCCTCAAGTAGACGTCCTTCAAGGAATGCTATTTTAAAATCTATCTACCATACTTCATAGTCATAATATGTTGTAATAGTAAGGAGGATACTGATTGATTTGGCCATTGTGACTGGTGAAAATGTTTCATTATAGTTTACACCATGAGTTTAGGTGAATCCTTTTACAACCAGTTATGCCTTGAAGACATTTACTTTGCCATCCATATTAGTTTTCTCCTAATGATTTTTATTCCTTCAGGTGGATCGAGTAAGGTCCATATCTTATTATCATACATGGATTGCATTTTAAACTTCATGGCATTTAACTATTTCTCAAAATTTAGTCCTATTATGGCTTTTTAGTAGGTGATTAATTTATTGTGTTCAATGAGCAACATATCATGACATTCATTAATCAGAAATCCATATCTCTGAGGATGATATCGTGTCCTATCAGACCTTCATGGGCCTTGTGTTATTTGAGTAAGCTCATTTACTTCTTATGAGTCTTCTTGGTTTTCTATCTGTGACCCTATGCTATTTCATGGTTCTTGAATTTCTTCAAGATGTATCTTACTCCCACTGGTTCTTTTAGAGATAAATTCTCTTTCTAGAAAGATATCATTTTGAATTATGAACACTTTATTATCAGCGGGATTGTAGACATAGTATCCTTTTATTTCTTTAGGATACCCCACAAAAATGCACTTTGTGGATTTATGTACTAACGTGTTTGAGGCTTGTTTCTTAATATAAACCTCACTTCCCTAAATCTTAAAAAAAGACAAACTAAGTTTCTTCCCAATCCATATCTCATATGGTATCTTCTCAATTGTCTTAGATGGAACACTGTTTAGTGTGAACACAACTGTTTCTAGTGTATGGCCCCAAAAGGATGGTAGAAGATCTACTTGACTCATCATAGATCAAACCATATCTAATAGTGTCTGTTTTCTCTGCTCAGAAACACCATTCTATTATGGTATTGCTGGAGGAGTTAATTGTGAGACTATCCCATAACTCCTGAGATGATCAAAGAATTCTTAGCTTAAATATTCACCTCCTCAATCAGATCGAAGAGTTTTAATAGTCTTACCAAGTTGGTTTTGTACTTCATTTTGGAATATTTTGAACATTTTAAAAGACTCAAATTTGTGTTTCATTAGATAGATGTATCCATATCTATTGTAGTTATCAATAAACGTAATGAAGTACAGATAACCCCCTCTGGCAATTGTACTTATTAGTCCACATGTATCTATATGTATGAGTCCTAATAAGTCATTAGACCTCTCACTATGCCTAGTAAAAAGTGCTTTTATCATCTTTCCTAATAAACAAGATTCACAAGTGTCATAAGATTCAAAATCAAGCGAGTTGAGAAGTCCATCTTGATAGAGCTTAGAAATGTATTTCTCATTTATATGGCCGAGACGATAATGCTATAGGTAGGTTGGATTTAAATTGTTCGATTTGATCCTTTTAGTAGTTACATTATAGATATTTTCATTACTAGGATGTTTCAAATTTAAAAGATAATGACTAAAATACAAATCACCATTAGCATAAAAAACATCATTTTAATAAATAGAACATTTACCATTCCCAGTAATGGAAGTAAAACCTTCCTTATCCAAATAAGAAAGAGAAATAATGTTGCTACTTAAAGCAAGAACATAATAGCAATTGTTTAGAACTAACAAAAGCCCATTGGGCAAAAGTAATTCACAAGTGCCTACGGCTAAAGCAGCAACTCTTATTCTGTTTCTAACTCATAGGTCCATTTTGCCCTTCAACTTTCTACTATTTCTGAGACCCTGCACATTTATACAAATGTGAGAATCACATGTAGTATCTAATACCCATGTAGAAGAAGTAGAAAGGTGAATGTCTATAACATAAAATACCTAAAGGAGTAGCTCCACTATCCTTCTTCTTTTTTAGATCTTCCATGTAGAGCTTGCAGTTACTCTTCCAATGACTCGATTCATTGCAAAAGAAGCAAACTCCTTCCTTTGGAGGCTTTGCCTTCTTGGCTGGAGGCTTAGTTTCGGGCTTGTTTGACTCTTTGGTCTTACCATCTGAGCCTTTACCCTTTCCTTTGCCCTTGCCTTTGCCTTTCTTTTTCATACCCTTTCCTTTCTGAACCATCAAAGTAGTGCTAGGCTTTTTCTTAATGTTTTGTCAACAATTTTAAGCATCCAATGTAATTTAAGAAATGGATTTCTCCATGCCATTTATGTTATAGTTCATAACAAACTCGTTATAACTTTTCGAGAGTGAGTTCAAGATCAAATCTGTAGCTAACTCCTGGCTTAAGGGAAATTTGAGCCTCTCAAGGTGATTAATATAGCTCTTCATCTTTAAAACATGAGTGCTAACTGATGCGCCCTGAGCCATCTTATAGAAGTGTAAGGCTTTTGTGGTCTCATACCTCTCTTGCCTTGCCTGTTGTTAGAACATTTCCTTGAGATGTTCAATCATCTCATAAGCCTCCATGTGTTCCAAATCTCTTTAAAGTTCTGGAACCATGGTAGCTAGCATTAGGCATCCTACATCCACCAAGTCATTGGTGTGCTTTGTGTGAGCATCCCTCTGAGCTCTTAGAGTGTTGCCGCAGGCTCCTTAGGAATGGGTTCATCCAGGACATAAGCCTTTCTTTCCTGCTTGAGAACAATTCTCAAGTTCCTGAACCAGTCAAGAAAGTTCGTCTCATTGAGTTTATCCTTCTCAAAGATTGATCGTAAAGATAATGTAGCAGTACTACTAGTCGACATGATTCTACAATAAAATACACAAAGTTAATTTTATATCTCCTACTAAAACTAACAAATCTCAAATTTGATTAGTAGGCTAAGACCTATATTTTACTTAAATTTAAGTCTGCTTTGGCAGGACGCTTAAAATTAAGTCATTCAGGTAGGTAACTCATTTACCAATTACATCACATGTAACTCTTAGATTTTTATGGGATTTAATCATCATATGATCCAGCATGTTCAATCCCATCTAATGCCTTGAGATTTAAAACCATTTTGATAATCATTATAAGTAGCACCATTGCTCATGCTTGTCTCACCAAAATAACCTAAATGTATCCATTTTGGTGGATCTTACATTTGAGATATCTAGATTTTGACAAGTTTTTATTAATTGATGGCATTATGACTTAAGATTTTAATTAGAGGGTATGATTTATTAATTTAATAACCGTGTAAAGTGAAAGCAATTATATCTCATACAAAATCATGCATATTATGATCTAATCAAAAGCATAATTAAACGTGACACAATATGGCTCACCTAACTTATGTCCATCCCAAGCCAACGAGAGGACCTCTCTAAGAAGATAAATTACATCAAGAAACCTCATTTATACATATGAGGGGATTGAGATGAGAAGAGAATGTACATTCAGAGTTTATAGAGAGGCATGACACGCAGGCCGTATTTAAAATTTACAACCCTTGTAAAACTAGAGCTATATGTGTCACCATACCCAAACAACTTCAAGGCAAAGAAAACACAACAAATAAACAATTCATATATAATGAAAGGCTATAAATTGTGAATTAGGTTGTGCTACCTAGAGTTAGCCATAGTGGTCCCATTAGCCGGTTAGCAGGCGGGGCTAAGGAGCAGCACCCCTTATAAGGGGGTGCAGGGGGATAGTGCCCCCCCAATAAGCTCTTGAAAAGTTTATTCTCTTTAAATGAGTTGCTGCCTTAGACCTTTTGGATTCATCAATCATATTGACAATTCAGCCTAAACCATATGAAGACGTAGATGAACAATAATGACATTAAGAACCCACGTCATATAGACAAAGATTAGTCATATTGAGAATGTACATCATATAGCTAATATTAATATATTAATTTATTTAAATTCATATAAATTCAAGTATATATAAAAACAAGTTTACATATATATGTTTTGAAAACATCACATGAAAAACATATATAGATTTTGAAAATATCACACATAAATTTTGAAAATCTTAAAGCAACATTCATCTAAAGAAGTTCATCACATGAAGATTTAAGAATATAATCAACCAAAGCCTAACTTAAATGAAAATTTACCCTAGCTCTAATACCATTGTTGGATAGAGAGGCATAGTGGAAACTTAAAAATTTTAAAATTTTTATCCTGATATGGACTGAATGAACTCCTTTAAGTCAAGATAGATAGAAGAGTTACCTTTTAATTCTTTGAACTTGGCACATGTTCTCTTCAAGAGTTTGGATCTGAGGAGTTGACAACATAGATCTACTCCCTCTACCAGTATCCACACAAACAGCTCTCTAACTCGAACAGTATGTTAGCACTCCCAGCGTCCGTTCTTCTTTAAACGTTAATTTTCCTTTTTATAAGGTGTTTCGTGGCTCTTAAAGTGCTTTTGCTATCAGAACTTTTTTAACTCTCTTATCCTTCATAAAGGATGTTCCTATCTATATATAGTATATGGATCAAGGTTTTCATTTTCTACTTAAAAGCCCATAAAAATTTAATTAAATTTATCTCATAAATTTAATCGATGATATCATGTCTAATTCAAATTTATTTTATAAATTTAAATTATAAAACTGACATGATATTCTCTCATATCATGTTAGTTATTAAATTTAATCTATCATATAAAATTAAATTTAAAACTAACATAACATAACATAACATAACATAATATAATATAATATATATCACATAGATATTATATATATACGAATATATCTATACATATATATTTCAAAAATATATATTATATTATATATATTTAATTTTATATATCATATACATATATCATATATATATTTATATACACACATACACACATATGAATATATATATATTTTGAATATATATATAATTATTTTTTGAATTTTATATTTCATATAAATATATATAAATATTTATCAAATAAATATTCAAATATATATATATAAATATAAAATTCATTCACCTTATATTACATTCATTGAATCTAAACATATTTCAGATTCAATGAACTTAGACTTATAGCTCGAGTTAGGCTATTCTTGTGTGTGACCCTGTAGGCCCATATGAAATTGGCAGTAGGCTAATTATGCTATTAGCCCACAAGTTATAAGTGGCCTCTAGCAAGACATTGTAACTACCTAATTCACATGGGAATCGATGATCCGATGTAACCTATCATGCAACCGTATTACATCCCTTTTGTCACGCGATATTTTGATCAAGTATGAAACATGGAATTGTCATTCTCCTTTATCTGACCGTTACTTTCTCAATCTCTGAGTAGACTAATAGTAGTAATGGAAAAGCCCTTTCTATTGTAGTATGGCTATATATTTTCTCAGTCTTACTTGTTGAGGGGCCCAATAATATCTCTTACTTAATGTGAGGGATAAATTCTATCTTGACCACTCATATTCCTCTGCATAAATATCACTAAAATCAATCATAGCCTTTATGATTACTCGGTCAAAGGTGACTTTTGACTAGATCAAAGTTCAGTGGTCATTATGTAGGAATCTATGATGGTTTCAGGTCAAAGGGATTAGTGATATAGTTACATATGAGATAAGCTTATGATTTGTACCATACAGCTTTCTCATAGCGGGTCGGTCCAGTACCTTATACTCTTTCAAATGCTTATGACATTGATTTATATTTTCTATAACTAATCAAAGTCATACTAATCTTGTTTCATTTATGATTCCTTATAGATGACCGACCAGGGACATTTAGGACAATCACTATAGTTTGTCCAAGGATACAATTATCACATTGAACATGCAATTGATATGATAACAAAAGAGAAATTCATTAAATAACAATATGCATAGTATAATAATTGGCCCTAGGGCACAATTTCCAACAGTTACCTCAACTGTTGGTTTATCATAGCTAGAGTACAACTTGGATTCCAAGGAAGCTTGCAAATAGTCCACGAGCTCTAAGAGTAGTTAATCAACAGTTTAGGATTAAGGCATAAGACCCTAATTAGTGATTTAGACAATAAACAATCCCATTTTGAACTTCCATTAGCTTATTTAACCTCTATTAAGCTTAGCTCACACTGTTAAACTTCACTATTAGCTTAATCAATCTATATTAGTATTAGGGTTATTTCTAAACCCATCCTAACATTAATAATCAATTCCGTTAGTTCAAACCTATGATTAGAAACTTATAACATCACCCTTATACTCTATTAAAGTCATAGGGATGGCTAAAAATGGTTAACAATTTGAACAACAACTCCTTTCCCTAAAAAAAGTTGAAGGAATGGCATAGACAAGGGAGGAGAAGAGGAGAGGGGACTTACCTAAGACATAGATAGCCTGAAATCACCTTCAAGCATCCCTGAATGTAAATCGTAGTTGAGCCATATGCCCCCCCTCGATTTCTCTCTCAAACTCTCTTTTATTTTGTTGCTTGTTTCGCGTTTTGCCAATTTAAATTTTCATCTCAAATTTAACTAGATGGAAACCCTTACTTAAGCCCATTATTAGGCTTAAAGTGATCCAATTACACCTACACTAGTATAAAATATAGTTTTAATCAAAACCTTTTCTCCACAGTTACAGGTTTAACTATCATTATAATGAATTCAGTGGCAAGACCAGTAATTTCAAGTAAAAATTGTGACCTTATAACGACAAGGCTTTAAGAAAAATGTTGTTGTTAATGTTTTTAACTAATTAAAAGGCATTAAATAAAATTTAGAGATATACTAAAAATATTAATTATTTTAATGTTTACAATTAATTAATAAAATCTTGAAATTAATATATATATATATATCGACAGTCATTATCTTACCTGTCGTTAATTAAATGTCCAGTTCATATACCATTAATATTAATAACAAAACTAATAAATAATATTAACATAAATAATGTAAGTAATAAAAAATATTATAGTACTAATAATTCCAAGATATGCCCATTCGAGGCCTATCGTTAGAAATTTATATGTCCATTTAACAACATCATTCCATAGACCTGTCATTAATATACCATTAATATATTTAATTTAATATAAATATTAATAGATAATGTAATATTCAAAGTCATAATATGACTATTAATAAATGTTAACATAGAAAATAAATAATGATAATTTTATTATTAATATAATTTAATGTCATTGCAAAGAAAATAAAGATTAATAAATAATATATTACCAATAGTTTTAATAATGAAAAGCTATGGTGTTATTAAATTTACCTCTTTTAGCTTTCAGCTTGCGAAAAAGATCAATTAATATATTAAAACATATATTACGACAAGTTTAATGGAAACCTGTTGTTATATGTGCTCTTAATCTGTCTTCATTTTCTTTTAGCTGAAGAAAAAAAATTAATTAATATATCTATCTTAAGTAATGATAGTTCATTTAATAACTATCGTTAATATTTCATAATATTATTATACATATATTATTAATTAATATTTTGATTTTAATTATATCGTACAGCTAAACTATTAATTTGATTTGATTATATATTTATATCTATATAATAATATAAATATAATATTTATAAATAACATTTTTTATTTATATTACTATAAATAATATTAATAGTTATATATTATTAGTATTATAAATGATATCATTAGATATATTACTAATTAATTAAAATTTTATTAATGTAATTTATAGAAGCTATTAATGACAGGTTTATTGAAAGCTGTCGTTAATATAATTAATAATAACAATATTTAATATAAATAATATTTTTGTTAATATTAGTATATTTATTTAAATTTAATAATAATATTATGTATATTAACGATAGGTATATTGAGACCTCTCGTTAATGCTTTCGATTTTCCTTCACTAAAACAATATTTATATTTATATAATTTAATATTAATATAAATATTTATAAATAAAACTTTTATTTATATTAATATAAATAATATTAATAGTTATATATTATTAGTATTATATATAGTATCATTAGATAAATTATAATAATTAATTAAAATTATATCAATATATATAGTTTAGAAAATATATTAATGACAGGTTTATTGAAAACTGTCATTAATATAGTCTATATTTCCTTAGTTTTAGTATAAATAATATTATTAATAATAAATTTAGATAAATATTATAAGATATAATTTATTTTATATTATTATATGTGATAATATAATTTTAACTATTTATTATTATATAATTGATGATAATATTTATAATCTTATTTACACTGTCGGTGAGGTTTTTCAGAAGGCAGCTAATTCGGAATTGTTATGTCAATGCACGAGTTCCAAAATAGCATCAGTAAGTTTGTAGAAACTGTGAACAGCATAAAACAACAGGTTTAATGAAACCTGTCGTTATATGTTACGCTTATAACGATAGGTTTAATGAAACATGTCGTTATATGTTATGGTTTTTAATCCCCTTTTTCTTGTTTTTGTAAAACCTTCAGCTTTCTCTCGCGCCCTTCAGCTCGCTCTCACATGTTTCTTGCCTTTCCTTCAGCTCATGCCTCCAGCTCGCCTTCGTCTCCCTTTGCCGTCAGCTCTGTCATAGCTCCAGCTCCCTCTAGCTGCTTCTTCGCCCTTCGCCTTCAACTCATCCTCGTCCTTCTGCTTCTTTCTCTCCATCCTCAGCTCCTCCTTTCTACCTTTTAGCTTCTCCTATCTGCCTTTAGCTCGCCAGTGACTGTCATTAATCTTTCTTCGGCCTCCAGCTTGGTGCATTAATCCAGGTAAGCTCTCGCGTGTTTAGCCATGTATTTCTTTTAATTTTTTTTTCATGTTTTTCTCCCAATACCTATAACTAAGTTCTTTTTACTTATATTTTTTATGGCATTAATTATTTATTTTTAATATATTAAAATTTTTAGGAATAATTTTTTACACCCATTATTATGTTCCACCTTTTCCTTTATATTTTTATCAAATTAATTATTAATTTTAATAGAAATTTGATGTAAAATTTATATGCATAATTTTAAACTTGATATAAAAATTTTTATTAGATTAAATTTTTTCACATATTTTTTATTAAATTAATTTTTTTTTTTTCATATATTTTTAACTTGATATATTTTTTATTCACTTTTATTTTTAATATAAATTTGATATAAAATTTTTAAGCATAATTCATATTTTAATTAGGTAACTGTTTGATAACTTGAATTGGTTGTGAATTCTATATGTAATTATTGATCATCCATTTAAAATAATTGTTCATATTTTAATTTGATAATTATTTGATAGCTTGAATGTGTGAAAAAGCTTGAATTGATTGTGGATTAGAGTCTATAATTATTGATTATTTATTGACATTTGTTGAAATTTTTAACTTGATATAAAATTTTTTATTAGATTAAATTTTTTCGTATACTTTTTATTAGATTAATTTTTTTATTTTTAATATAAATTTGATATAAATTTTTTAACCATAATTCATATTTTAATTAGGTAACTATTTGATAGCTTGAATTGGTTGTGAATTCTATATGTAATTATTGGTCATCCATTTAAAATAATTGTTCATATTTTAATTTGATAATTATTTGATAGCTTGAATGTGTGAAAATGCTTGAATTGATTGTGGATTAGAGTCTATAATTATTGATTATTTATTGACATTTGTTGAAATTGGTCAAATAAGGGTTTTGTGCCTAGGCAATGTCAATTTATAAGCCGTTATGCTGTCGATTTTTTAAATTTCAAAATATAAAATAGTTTTTTATATTTTAATTAGGTAATCATGAATCGTAGTTGGATAGATGCTTTGCGGACAAGTGATGAATATGAGAAGGGGGTAGACCAATTTTTGGAATTTGCAAAGAATAATGTTCCTAATAATAAAGGATTATTCTATTGTCCTTGTGTTAAATATTTGAATGGATTGCGACGAAGTCCTATGGAGATAAAGGATCACCTAATTTGTTTTGGTTTCTATAATAGGTATAGCATGGAGAATCTAGAAAACAAAGTGTAGTGCCACAGGATAAGGATGATGATAATATGGATTTGTTTGATCGAAAAGATGATATGTTAAATGATATTGGTGTTGAAGGTGTTGAGAAAGTACACAAATATGATAGCTTGTGCAATGATTTGAAAAATCCTTTGTATCTAGGGTGCACAAAATATACATGATTAACAGATGTGTTGAAGTTGTTCAACTTAAAAGCAAAATATGGGTGGAGCAATAAAAGTTTCACGCAGTTGCTTAGACTATTGAAAGAGATGCTTCCAGAGGGTAGTGAACTTCTAAGTAGTTACTATGAGGCAAAAAAAATATTATGTCCAATGGGGTTAGGGTATCAAAAGATACATGCTTGCCCCAATGACTGCATATTATACAGAAATGATTTTGAAGGGTTGGATGTGTGTCTAGTCTGTGGGGCATCACGATACAAAGTAAAAGAGATGAATGGTAGTGACGATGATTTGATTACCAAGAGGCCTCCAGCAAAGGTGTTGTGGTATCTTCCAATAATATTGAGATTTAAAAGGTTATTCTCTAATGAAAATGAGGCAAAGAACTTGAGATAGCATGCGAATGAGAGAAAAATTGATGGTATGCTTCGGCATCCAGCAGATTAGCCACAATGGAAAGAAATTGATCGATTATTTTCTAAATTTGTTAATAAGCCTAGAAATCTTAGGCTTGGACTTTGTACAAACAAGATGCATCCTTTTGGCAATCTTAGCAGTCAACATAGCTCATGGCCTATTCTATTAGTGATTTATAATCTCCCTCCTTGGTTGTGCATGAAATGCAAATATATCATGCTGTCTTTAATGATTTCAGGCCCTAAACAACCAGGAAATGACATAGATATTTACTTGGCTCTATTGATTGAAGATTTAAAGATGTGGGAGGTAGGTGTGGATGTGTTATATTCATACAAGAATGAGTCTTTCAAATTACGAGTGATAGGAAATTAGTCGCTTATCCTCAAAATTACACTAAAGCTAACCCTAATGCAATATAGGGCCAACCCTAGGTCATCTCCCAAGGAATGGTTTTAAGTCTAATTGAAAGTTATCTAGTGAAATAAATCAACCAAAGTTTGTAGGAATTTAGTTATCTAGCTAATTATCTAAACTAATTACCTAATATGCAAGTAATTAAAATGCTAGTGAAAGTGAGTGAAATGAACTTCCCTTTTTACAATAATGGAACCCTAGAGATTAGTTGATTTTGGACTCATTATCTTCTCATGATTAGGCTAAGTTTAGCTTCCCTTTCCTCTTGACTAAAGCTGTCATGACTTAAGAAAATTATCCTAAGCCAATTAACCTAATTAGCTAACCTCCCTAGGTCTTAGATTAAAGTCCCTAGTTCAATTAACCAATTGGTGAAGACATTAGCCAAGTGATTCATTCAAAATCCTCTCTCAACAGCCATGGTCAAACACATAAATTGAGCAACCACAAGATTATGTCAAGCTACTCAACAACACAAGCATTAACACCACAAGATTATGCAATATTAACACAAGAAATTCACTAATTGAAAAACACAAGATTATGTGCCAAACAAAGAGTGGCAAAATTCAGTCATGGCTGTCCAAGGAAGAAATTAAATGAAACAATCCTCTCTCTTTACATCAACATCAAATTCAAATTAGAATTTATAAGCTAAGATGATTAACCCTAGATTAAGGAATCTAACCATCTAGTAAAAAGAGAAGAGGATAGGAAACAAAAGAACTTAGCCAATTTGAAGCTCAAGACTCATCCTCCATCTTCATCTCTCTAGGATTCCACAAAGAAACTTAGCCAATCTTCATCTTCAAGAACCCTAGTGATTGCTTGTGAAGGCCAAACTCCATAGCTCTTGAATGATGGAAATGAGCTTCAATCCTTGTGAAAATGGAAGGGATGGAACGAAAATGAAGAGAGGAGAAGAATGGTATGAGTTTTGTGGAGGTTTGGTGGCTGAAAATGGAGGTTAGGGTGCTGGAAAATGAAGAACAAAAGAGAGAAAATGAAGAACACTATGAACAAGAGAGAGAGAATGTGGAAGATGAATGAGATATGTGTTGGATCCCATTTGAGACTTAAAATGGCGTGCTCCTTGGTGTCTCCCATCAGCTGAAGCTTAATTAAAATAAGGAAAAAGAAATTAAAATGTAAATGGGAGCCTTGTCACACTTGCAAGGTGGCAACTTCCTATTGGTTTGTAGATGATTCCAATGTGTGCCTAATTTCCCATGTGTCATCCACATCATTTTAGCTGATTAATCCCTCAAAATAATCATAATTCACGTGCAAACCATCAGCCATTGACCTCAAGGAGTGTTGACCTCAATTGCCCAATTGATGCACAAGTCACATGCCACCTATGTCACATAAATCACATAATTCAATTAAATAGCATATGATATAATAAAATCTAATTCATGTCCAGAATTAAATTCATAATTAGAAGGGAGAATTTATTAAATTAACCAAGTTTTAGGCTGCACAAAATTATATAAAAATTTTCACACAAAGGCAAACCAAAAACTAGGACAAACTAAGACACTTAAGAAAGTGTTGACTTTTTTATTTAATTACTCCCAAACTAAAATGAATTTTAAAAATATAATTTCACCATTCATCAACTGGACATAAAATGCACTTTGTCAATTTTTCTTGTACATTTTCTCAAAAGTTCATTTTTTGGACCAAAATGCCCCTAGTGCACTGATCTTAGAAACTTAGGCAAAGTTCCAAATCTAATGCAATGTGTGCACTTGAAGGTGATAAATCATTAATAAAATGGTCCTAATTGACAAATAAAAGTGGGTAACAAATGTGTTCTATCAATTCCCCCACACTTAGCTTTTGCACTCCGGGCAAAATCAAGTGAAAAAGGTCCCAAAAGAAACTATAAGACAAAGAAATAAGAGAAAAACATTGTTTCAAGTCACTAAAATACTAGCTCATGAACTTCTACAAATTATCAATCAATGTGGCAATAATTACGAAAGAATTATGCACATCACAAACAAACCCTTACCAAGAATCAATGTCAAAGAGTAAGCCTCTCTAGGTTAAGTGTTTGCTCTCATCACTCAAAGTGTATAAGGTATTAAATTTCACTCAAAATTTCTTAGGATAAACCCTACTATGAATTTGTAACCCTTCTACATCTCCATCACTAAATAGCACTTGCAATCAAGAATCAAATGGACTTTATTAGGTTGTGATATAGGTAATGAAAGGATGTCTAAGAAATGCATGTATATAAAAAAAATAGGGTTAGCATCAAAATAATGCTAAATCAAGATATATCCCCTTAATATGCAAAGCATAACCTAACTCAATTGAGTGAACACCTTAACACAATGAGGATGGAAAGAAATGATAAGAAATAATAAAACAAATGGAATGGATGAGCTAGGCAACTTTTTATTTTTATTTTTTTCTTTCTTTTCTTTTTTTTTTCTTCTTCTTTTTTTTTTCTTTTTCTAGCAACTTTATTTCTTTTCTTTTTGACTATATTTTTTTTTTCAAATCTATCTTTGTTGTTTTTTTTTTTGGTTGCCCCTAACTCTTTGAAAACAATGGAAGTAATGGATAGAGAAATGATAATAAGCATCCACTCATTTGATCTAGGACATGCAATGAATATTAAAAAGACATATAAAAGTGTAACATGCATTCCTTGGGGAAAAATAGGGTGAATATTTTTTTAAGAATCAAACCAAAGGCTCAAAGTGGCTAACAAAGGATAATAAATAATAATAGGTTGGCTATTTGGCTCTTGGCTATTTTTTATGAATGCCATCTCTCATCTCCTATCAAACAAGTGCAAGATATATGGTCTTAATTAAGAAGTGAAACAAATTCTAGAGGGTAACATCACTAAGGAATTAATCACACATGAGTGTTTAGCCTCTTCCATGAAAGGGTAATATGCCACTCTAATCCATTAATTCAAGGTAAAAGAATGTTCACTTCACACCTATTCAATCCTAAAAATTACCACATCTCAAGAATCAAAATATCCATTCAAGAGCTAGGTAATTAAGTAACCTCAAACAAAACAAAACAAAGCAATTTTTTTTATTTTTTTAATAAATTTTTTTTTTTGCAAAACCAAACAAAACAAAACAAAATGTTTATTTCTCTCCCCCACACTTAAATCATGCATTGTCCTCAATGTATGTATAGACTAGTGATAAAATAAGGTGAGATCAATAATGAATGCATAACAAAAGTGTGGTCCAGAAATTTTTTTTTTTCAAACTAAAACACAAAACAAAGAAGTCAAATAAAGCAAATAAACTCTAACTTTCCTACTAGGTTCATCTCCCCCACACTTGCAATTTACTCAATCAACAAATCAAAGCATAAAGCAAAGTAAAGTAAAAAGAAAGGGTGAAGAAGATACAACCTAGTTTAAATCTCCACAAGCTCTTGAAGTTGAAATTTTCATCTTTGAGGAGTAACATGAAGCTACTCATTATCATCTTCATTCCAAGCATCTTAGGTGGAGGCTCAAGATCAATTTGTAATGGCTCCAAGATGTATGGTGTAGAATCTTTCATAACTTTATGTGGTTGATCATCTTCATGGTTAGCCAAGGTCTCTTCCATTGCAATGATAAATCCTCTAAGTACATGGGGGTTCTTGGCCATATCATCATTTAGACCTATAAAATCAACAAAGAACCCTTCCTCAAGCATATTGGGTTCTAAAGAAGTGCACTCATGATTAATTTCACTCAAACATACATCATCAATTATTTTATCAAGTAAATGATTGCTACTATTTTCAAGCACAAATGAATTAATTTCTAAACAAATAGGGCATGGAGAATCATGTGAACAATCACAAGTGAATAGGAAATTAGAACAAGTACTATGAAACAAAGCCAACTCATCATCAAAATCATCAAGCATTAAATCAATATTATTCTCATTACTATTTGGCTTTGTAAAATCAATTCCTTGATTTTCAACCTCCTTGTCATCTTGAGTTATTTTCAATTCCTTGTTCAAATCCTTAGTAGGAGCTACAGCCTTTTCAAGTTGAGCAAGTTCCTCTTTGAAATCAAGAGATGGTTTGGCTACATTGCCTTGTTCACCTACAAAAGAAGGTAAACAACCTTTCTCAAGCACATCATGGTTAGAAGAAACAAGTGCATGTGCACTATTAACAATATCACAAGAAGGAATTGGAATTTCAAGCATACAAGATACATCATCGCCACCATCAACATCCATTTCATTTTCTTTATTCAAGCTAAGTGAAGAGTCAACACTTTCAATGATATTTGAATTTAAATCAAGAGAATTATCATGTGAACTCAAAGTGTTTTTCTCCCAAGGGTATACTTTTTCACAATATGATTCATGCTCAAACATCCAAGGTGATTCAACTATAATTTCTTCATCTACGTCATCATCATTTAAATCATTATGCTCATCATTAGATAAAGTCAAATGTGAAGAAGAATCAACCTCAATAGGAATAGGAGAAATTACCTCTTGAAGTAAGGGTTGGATTGACTCCTTCTCTTTTGGAGATTGAGTGGCTTGAGGTGTATTTATATTCTCAATAGCTTCATGAGCAACTTTTTGTGTGTCTTCAACTTGAAACATGTAATTTCTCTCTTGTGAGGCTTGGGCTACTCCATGTGGTTCACAATATCCTTTTAAAATAGGACAATCATAATAGAAGTGGGAGATAGCCTCACAATGCACACAATAAAATTTACCCCTTTGTGCATATAATTTTTCTAGATGCTCAATGTCAATGGATGGTGTACGCTCAACATGAGTGCTTAGATTGGATTCAAAACTCATGGGATTGAAAAATTCATAATTGTGACTTGGATGGAAATGATCATGATATGGGGGTGGATAATCAAAGTTATATTGTTGAAATTGATTATGGAAATGGGATGTATGGTCAATGTTAAGCGCTGGAAATGGATGGGAATGGATGTCAAATGAATGATGGAATGAATCATGATCATGAAACCAAGCCATAAAATGCAATGAAATTTATATCCACAAGCAATGATTCAAATTCAAGCTCAAAATGATGGAAAGACCAAGGAAGCTCAAATGATATGCCCTTTGCAAGTGTATGAGTGGAAATGCAAGCAAACAAAAATCGAGAAATTTTTTTTTTCTATTAGAATTAAAAACAATAAAAATAAAAAAAAAATCAAAAACAACACCAAACAAGTAGAAAGAGAGTTAGAAATGCTCAATCAAGAAGCTTTGACAATTCTGGAATTTGCACAGTAGGCTTTCTGGAGATAGTGAACTTGTGGATTTTTTAGCAGCCAATCCATATGAGAAATTCACCTGAAACTTTTATGAGATACACAAGAGATATTCAGAAAAATTATATAAAACTTTCAGATTACAAATCCCTCCCAATCGTTCCCAGAATTTTTCACAAGTTGGTCCACAGGTCTGGAGAAACAGGATTTCGTCCAGAAGACCTTCAGAGCTTCTAACAAACTTTCAAATAGGAAAATGGAAAAATTGAAGAAAATCCTAAACACAAGAAACAAATATAAGACAGTGATAAGAAAAATGAAACTCAAATCAATCAATTTGAACGCACAAAGAGGAAGATATGCTAACTCAAAGTTGAAACAGGGTTTGGGAATCCTCTGTAATGGCTCCCTGGACCTTGTTAGATTGTAAAATTTCCACAGGACACTTCCCACGTCCAAAATTGACCAAACCAATTTTAAAGTGAAGCTAAGATATAGAGCTTTCAATGAAATAAATTTCAAGTTCAAATTCCCTCAGACTCATTCCCAGTTAATTTTTCAATTTCAGACAGAGACACTAGAAACAGAGTATTTTCAGCTCTACACCAAACCAACGAAAATTGCACTAATTTTTTTTTTCAAAACAGAATAAAAACACTCAAAACACACAAAAAACACTAAACAAAACACAAAACACAAATTTTTATAATTTTTCAAAAAATTTTCCAGGAACACTAAAATGTAAATTAAGTACTAAACAACCTTAGAATTAAACTTAAACCATTCCCCGGCAACGGCGCCAAAATTTTGATAGGAAATTAGTCGCTTATCCTCAAAATTACACTAAAGCTAACCCTAATGCAATATAGGGCCAACCCTAGGTCATCTCCCAAGGAATGGTTTTAAGTCTAATTGAAAGTTATCTAGTGAAATAAATCAACCAAAGTTTGTAGGAATTTAGTTATCTAGCTAATTATCTAAACTAATTACCTAATATGCAAGTAATTAAAATGCTAGTGAAAGTGAGTGAAATGAACTTCCCTTTTTACAATAATGGAACCCTAGAGATTAGTTGATTTTGGACTCATTATCTTCTCATGATTAGGCTAAGTTTAGCTTCCCTTTCCTCTTGACTAAAGCTGTCATGACTTAAGAAAATTATCCTAAGCCAATTAACCTAATTAGCTAACCTCCCTAGGTCTTAGATTAAAGTCCCTAGTTCAATTAACCAATTGGTGAAGACATTAGCCAAGTGATTCATTCAAAATCCTCTCTCAACAGCCATGGTCAAACACATAAATTGAGCAACCACAAGATTATGTCAAGCTACTCAACAACACAAGCATTAACACCACAAGATTATGCAATATTAACACAAGAAATTCACTAATTGAAAAACACAAGATTATGTGCCAAACAAAGAGTGGCAAAATTCAGTCATGGCTGTCCAAGGAAGAAATTAAATGAAACAATCCTCTCTCTTTACATCAACATCAAATTCAAATTAGAATTTATAAGCTAAGATGATTAGACCCTAGATTAAGGAATCTAACCATCTAGTAAAAAGAGAAGAGGATAGGAAACAAAAGAACTTAGCCAATTTGAAGCTCAAGACTCATCCTCCATCTTCATCTCTCTAGGATTCCACAAAGAAACTTAGCCAATCTTCATCTTCAAGAACCCTAGTGATTGCTTGTGAAGGCCAAACTCCATAGCTCTTGAATGATGGAAATGAGCTTCAATCCTTGTGAAAATGGAAGGGATGGAACGAAAATGAAGAGAGGAGAAGAATGGTATGAGTTTTGTGGAGGTTTGGTGGCTGAAAATGGAGGTTAGGGTGCTGGAAAATGAAGAACAAAAGAGAGAAAATGAAGAACACTATGAACAAGAGAGAGAGGATGTGGAAGATGAATGAGATATGTGTTGGATCCCATTTGAGACTTAAAATGGCGTGCTCCTTGGTGTCTCCCATCAGCTGAAGCTTAATTAAAATAAGGAAAAAGAAATTAAAATGTAAATGGGAGCCTTGTCACACTTGCAAGGTGGCAACTTCCTATTGGTTTGTAGATGATTCCAATGTGTGCCTAATTTCCCATGTGTCATCCACATCATTTTAGCTGATCTAATCCCTCAAAATAATCATAATTCACGTGCAAACCATCAGCCATTGTCCTCAAGGAGTGTTGACCTCAATTGCCCAATTGATGCACAAGTCACATGCCACCTATGTCACATAAATCACATAATTCAATTAAATAGCATATGATATAATAAAATCTAATTCATGTCCAGAATTAAATTCATAATTAGAAGGGAGAATTTATTAAATTAACCAATTTTTAGGCTGCACAAAATTATATAAAAATTTTCACACAAAGGCAAACCAAAAACTAGGACAAACTAAGACACTTAAGAAAGTGTTGACTTTTTTATTTAATTACTCCCAAACTAAAATGAATTTTAAAAATATAATTTCACCATTCATCAACTGGACATAAAATGCACTTTGTCAATTTTTCTTGTAAATTTTCTCAAAAGTTTATTTTTTGGACCAAAATGCCCCTAGTGCACTGATCTTAGAAACTTAGGCAAAGTTCCAAATCTAATGCAATGTGTGCACTTGAAGGTGATAAATCATTAATAAAATGGTCCTAATTGACAAATAAAAGTGGGTAACAAATGTGTTCTATCAACGAGCTATGATTTTTTGTACGATAAATGATTTCCTTGCATATGGAAATTTGTTTGGATACAGTGTTAAGGGGCATAAAGCATGCCTTATTTGTGAAGAGAACACATCCCATCAACAACTAAAACATGGAAAGAAGATAGTCTATCTTAGTCACCAAAGATTCCTGAGACGAGACCACCCTTATCGTAGATAGAAGAAGAAATTCAATGGCTCTCAAGAGTATAATGAACCTCCAAAGCCATTAACTGGAAGCTTGGTGTATTAACGAGTGAAAGATATCAATGTGCAATTTAGTAAGAGCCAAAAGAAACAATCTTAAAATAATTCATGGAAGAAGAGGTCTATCTTCTTTGATCTCCCCTATTGGAGTAGCCTTGAGGTAAGGCACAATCTTGATGTGATGCATGTGGAAAAAAATGTCTGTGATAGTCTAATTGGAACACTATTAGACATAAAGGGAAAGACCAAGGATGGAGTAAAAGCAAGAATGGACTTGCTTGACCTAGGAATACGAATAAACTTGGGTCCAAGAGTAGAAGGAAAGAGGACTTACATGAGTCCAGCCCCACACACTTTGTCTAAAAGAGAACAAAAAAGTTTTTATAAGTGTCTATATGGTATTAAAGTGCCACAAGGATATTCTTCAAACGTCAAGAAACTTGTGTCCATGAAAGATTTAAAATTAGTTGGTTTGAAGTCTCACGATTGCCATGTACTAATATAACAATTGTTACTAGTAGCAATTCGAGATATACTAGAGGAAAAGGTGAGAAAGTCAATTATTAGATTATGTGTCTTCTTCAATGCAATTTGTAACAAAGTCATTGATCCTGAGAAATTAGATGACTTGCAAAATGATGTTGTTATTACCTTATGTCAACTTGAAATGTATTTTGTTCCATCATTTTTTGACATAATGGTACACTTAATTGTACATTTGGTGAGAGAAATAAAGTTGTGCGGCCCCGTTTATTTGCATTGGATGTATTCGTTTGAGTGGTACATGAAAATTCTTAAAGGGTATGTAAAGAATCCCTATTGTCTAGAGGCCTCTATTATTGAAAGATATGTTGCTGAGGAGGTTGTTGAGTTTTGTACTAATTATTTATCAGAAGTAAAATCTGTTGGGGTTCCAGAGACTCGCCATGAGGGTATGAGAATTGAAGGGCAAGGGACTCAAGGGATGAAAGTAAAGCCTATGACACGCGAGGAAGTGCAACAAGCACATTTGTACATCTTGAACAACACCAGTGAAGTTCAGGATTACTTAATCGCACATCAAGAGGAATTAAAGGCTCAAAATCCTAAAAAGACCAAAAAATGGTTGCTAAATGAGCACAACAAATGTTTCCCACTCTGGTTTAGGGTAAAGGTAAAGGAGGATCGTGGAAAGTCCAATGTTTCTGATACATTAAGATGGTTAGCTAATGGTCCTAACTTTAATGTCAAAACTTAGAGTGGATATGATATTAATGGGTATTCATTTTATACAAAAGATCAAGATGACAATAGCACCATGCAAAATAGTGGGGTGATGCTAATAGCCCAAGCAACATATTTTTCTAGTTCGAAAGATAAAAATCCAACACTAGCATCTAGGTCATACTTTGGAGTCATTAATGAAATATGGGAAGTTGACTACTTCAAATTTAGGGTGCCCATTTTCAAGTGCAGATGGGTTGATAGAAAATATGTTCAAACAGACAAGCTAGGTTTTACTTTGGTTGATCTTAATAAGGCCAGTCATAAAGAGAAACCTTTTATTATGGCTACTTATGCAAGACAAGTTTTTTATGTCATTAATCCAGCAGAAAAAATATTGTCTGTAATTCTATTAGGAAAAAGTCTCCTTACTCATGGTGATAATGATGAATCAAGTTTTGATATTAATGAGATCCCACCTTTTATGTCGGCGCAGCCTGTGTTACATGTTGAAGATGAAGAAGATAATGTATATGATGTGAGAACTGATCATGATAAAGGTTTATGAGAAAATTAAAATACAATTATAATGTTAATTAATATTATAGTATTAGAATAGTATTATAAAGGTTTATGCTTTTATTTTTAAATAGTTTAATTAAATTTATTATATTATACTAACCTTATTATCTTGTTTGTTTTAGGAGAAATATGGAGAATGTATCAAGTACTTGCACTAACAAAGACAAGCCCAAAAAAAGTAGAAGAGGAACCACACGACTTACTAAGTTGGCCCAAATTGATGGGAAGATTCACCTTGATTTTGATGAGAAAGGTGATCCAACTGATAGGAAAAAAGGAAATCTTTTTAAAAGTTACGTTGGACTTATAGCACATTAAAAGATTAGCATCCTGGAGGATAAATGGGATAATGTAAAAAAAAGTGAAAGAGATGAAGTTTGGGACACTATACAGGTACATTTCTAATTGTTAATAAATTTATCTTTGCTTTTAAAGTTATTATTTTTTATTATATTGAATTATCTGTTGTTACTAAATTTATTGTTGGCATTTGTTATTTACAGATTACTTATGACATACCTGACACTTTCAAGCACAAGTGGCCTTCATGTGCTGCAAGCCGATGGAGGGATTTCAAATCCAAACTTACAAGAGATTACGTGTTTCCCAAGGTTGACAGTGAAAATGAAGATGGTAGTGACAATGATACTGACAAACAACAACCATGGGATAAGTATCCTTTCATTGATTACAAGACATTGATAAAATTTGTTGAAAGTAGATATGATCCCAAATTTTTGGTAAGTGAAAGAAAAATAGGTATTCAATTGTTCTTATTAAATTTTTATTATTAATAAATATTTCTTATTTTGTTTTTTAATAGGAAAAAAGTAAAAAGGGTCAAGAGTGTTGTGAGAAAAACCCATACAATCATACCATGTCTCGAGGAGGATATAAACATGTTTATGATATAATGCTTCAGGAGAAGTGGGAAGCTAAAAAACAAGCAGCAGGGGTTGATGATATTAGAGATATTTCCCCTCCATCTCATATTAGTCATGTTGAAGCGTGGAAGAGAGGGTGAATAAAAAAGGAGAGTTTATTTCTAGTAAAGCTAGAGAAATGGCTGCGAAGATTGTAAGTATTTTAATAGTTAACATATAGATTATAAGATTTAAATATACTAATTGCATTGCTTCTTGCATATTCTAGGATTCTCTTACAGAAGCAGCCTTTCAGGGGACCTTTACATCTACTGGCAGGAAGGATATACTGACCACAGCCTTAAGGAGTGAAGAGCATCCCGACCGTGTTAGGGGAGTTCCAAAAAGTGTGGGTATAAGACAATATTTTAGACCACCATCCTCTAATAGTGTGCCAATACACCAAGTGGAAAAGATGATAGCAGAATGCAAATCAAGTTTGATGATGGAAATGCAATCAATGATCAGTTCCATACATATGCAATCTCAACAAGCACAAAAATTTGGTGGTGTTCCACAACCAGAGTATGATCCTAACTTTTTAGATCAAGGATTGGCTTGCATAATTTATTTAGAAGATCTTGTAAAACGTATAGTTGCATATAAAAAATTGTATAACTATTCAAATATAATCTACCACCAGCAGTTACAAGATAATCAAGTAAAGATAATTGTTGAAGTGGTTGTGGATGCTAATGCTCCTGTGTTATTTCCTACTGAGGAGGTGCAAACAGTAGGACAAGCTCAACAAACTTTTATTATTTAGTTGAGAAGGCTTATTCAACAAGTTACTGAAGAGGTATGAAAACTTTATAATTTTCAATATTTCTTAATTAATATGGTAGATATTTCTCATTTTGATTATATATTAATTAGGAACTTTAACAATTAAAAGAATCACTGGGTTCCAATTCCCAACCAATTCGAGATGACTTGAAACAGTTAGCTTCCATGATTGTTGACATGAATGAATTTATTGATGAAATACAAGTAAGTGAGGACATTGTTGGGAAGGATATTATTTTTCAAGTTGCTAGAAATGATATTAATGCTTTCGTTATTATGGAGTGGTTGGACGCATCAATAATATAAGTTTTTATCATGCAAGTGTTTATTTTTATTTCTAATTTAATATTTGTTATTTTTATTTATTGTTAATATTTTTTTTATTATTAAAGGTTCCTCCACAAAATTTGCATCCAACTTGATGTCAGTCATTATTATGGATTCTTATCCCCACTCTTAACATCAGTTGCAAAACTGAATCAAAAAGCATCTTATATTGGAAGTGCGATAAATAAGCTAAAGAAGAGGTTTTTTTTTTTGCACCAATTATTGAAAGGTATCAAACATCCTATTCATCTCTCTATTTATAAAATATTTGCATAATTATGTGATATTAATATAAACTAATTTTGTAGCAATCATTGGATGCTTCCTATTATCTGTCCTCGTGAAAATACTATATATTAGTTTTGTTCATTACAATGGGAAGTAAGCGACAATATGAAGTCATTGTTTGAATCATAAGTTTTTTAAATAATTATTTTGTGATATTATTAGCATCTTTTTAATATATTCTAAGTGTTTATATTTGAAAAAAAGATCTTTGCATCGTTATTGGAGGATGGGAGATATAGTTGATGAGAAAAAAAGTGAAATCAAGTGGGTGCATATACAAGTAAGTATTTTAAATTCTTTTTCAAATTAGAATAAAGATTATAATATTGATTTGATAAATTACATTGATTTCAATTTTGTTAACAGTGTGCTCGAGAACCAGGAAGTGTCAAGTGTGGTTATTATGTAATGATTTTCACGTACAAACTCATCACTTAAGGCATTACCCACTCATTTGATAAGGTAATAATTTGTTAAAAATAATTTATATTTTACACTTTACCTATACTTGAATTAATATGTATGCACATATTTTTATTGATATGCAGCATTATAACAGTTTAGAGCCATTTTCCAGACAAGAGCTGAGGCATATACGGAATATGTGGTCTACTTACTTTTTAGAATTGATAAGTTAGAGTAGATAATTGGATAGATGCTAGTATTGGATATGTAGAAATTTTAATGGATATGTTTGAAATTGTCTCTGGAATTCTGTTTATGTCTAAATGCATGCTTTTATAAGTAAGGGATTTAAAGCATACAAAATACACGTTCTTTAAAAAAAAAAGGACACATACCGTGATAGTTGTATGTAAAACTGTGGTTAAATGTTACTTTTCACGATAGTTGTATATTAAATTGTTGTGAAAAATAACACTTTTTGTGATAATTTTGGTAACAAGTGTTGCAAAAAGCAACACTTTTTACGACAGTTATGTGACAACTATCGCAAAAAGGTCCGTTGATTTGTCCCTTCTCAAACATCATTTCACGACAATTGTTATTATAACTGTCATGAAAAGTTTATATTTTTCTCCACATTACTCTATCTAACCATTGCGAAAGCTGTAAACTTACAACTACACCTGTTTCCACTACACCGCTTCTTGTGTCGTGAAAGGTGGTTTTCAACTGTCGCGAAATATGCTTTTTGCACTAGTGCTAGGCCATGAATTTAACTCCCATACATGGTCCAATAAACCTAAAAGGTCATCTAAACTCCCTAATTTACCCCTAATTACATTAATCAACTAATTAAACCTTTCAATTAATTTAATTAATCCTTAAAGTAAATTTTAGGATGTTATACTAGGGCAAATAGCATTTCACAAAAGTAGTATTAGACTCATCCCATGACAAGAATGGTAGAGAGACCAGAGGCTGAAGAATGGTGGGTGATGTAAAATCTACTTACTTAAACACCATAATCATCAATTATGAGATAATCAAGGGCCTTAACCTAATAATGATTACCAAGTTTTCATATATCCATAATTGGGAGAAATAAGTTTTCTAAATTTATGAATGGCAGAAAGTTTCAAACCATTTACTAAGGGATCTCAAGTTTTCAACATTTAAAAATTCTCCCAAACACTTTTATTAAGCTTGAATTAGAGTTCTAAAACAACACAAAAGTTTAAAAATTGATTAGGACCCAAAACATTGGATTGAAGACTCAAATATCAAATTTGTGTAGAAAACGTGACGTGTGCCATGGCTAAGTACACATGCGTTGTGGCCCACTCACCTCTGTGCCATGTACCGCAGCTCGTTACACGAATATAACAATAAATTAGTTGTCAATTTGACAGCACAAGGGGAAAACTTCAAGGGCGTTCCAAATCTCCGTTCGACGTCTGATTGAGGTAGTTTTAATGTCTACACGAAGCTTTCTTCTAGCTCTAGTTAATGGCATAAGTTCATACTCAAATTCATTTTTTACAAAGAGTTGGACACCAAAACACATTTTTCCACTTTTTGACATAAAACTCACAACAATGGTGTCTCAACTCAACCACAAATACCAAAGCCTACACCAACCATCTGACCACATTTAATGGACTCTAAAGGACTCCTACAATGCACCACAGTCAACCAAAAACACGTATATCAATTTTTCACCACTCAACTCCATAATCATAAAATGTAAGGGGGAGGAAAACTTTGTGCAAAACAACCATTTTCATTCCAATTCATTCAAAACACACATGTTTCTATTTACACAAAAATTTTAGCCCTACCCAAGGGTTTACAACTAAAACTCACTAACCCAACGCACAAAATACACAAGTGTGATGGTGATAATGCAAGTAGTATAAAACAATCATGTGAATCCTAGTTGGCTATTGAATCAACATTTATACAAGTAAAGCAACAAGGAGAGGCATACTAAAGGATTACTCTACAAATCCTATGCCTTTACATGTTCTCCTCGAACTGGATCTGATAAGCTAAGCCCTAAAAATATTGAGAATTGAAGGATGCACACAACAACTTAGTAATCAAGTTTTACCCAATCTATATAGTTGCATATCAATTTAAAATAGATGTAAATAGGCAACTACATACAATATAGCTCATATAATAAGCATAGCTATGGTTCATAATACTAATAACCATATAGCTGGGCCTTAAGCACATATAATCACATAAATAATAATGCACATCATGTAGTCGTAATAATACTAACCATCCACCCCTAACACATACTGGACCACAATAATAACAATCATGTGGCCGCATTTTACTTCTTCACACTCGTTTGATTTAACTATCAGTGTGCCTAACATGCAAAAACTCATGAATAACCTGCAGAATCACACGTGATTCTACCTCTCACCATATAAATATATTTTATGGAAATTAACACATAAGAAAGACATTATTTGCAAGCTTTAACATACTTAGATAAGTCTTAATGCATATAAAAGAGACATATGATGCATTCATTTTATGATTTAAGAAAAGTGATTAAGCTCTCTAAGTTTTCACATTGAATATAAGAAAATTTAAATTACTTATCCTAAACTTCTTTATCTTCTCTTGATTCTTCATGCTCTTGAGGATTTTTCTTCATCATGATTCTTTATATTTTCACATATAACAAATACTTCTTCTTTTAATTTTGTAATCATCAAAGCACATGATCCAATAACATCAAGCACCAATGAAAACTCTTCTGCTCAATTTGCCGCTATCTTGTTTACTCTCAATAAGAGGTTTGATTTATTAGAGAGTCAAGTAAAGAAAAATAATGTGATGAATGTGAATACTATGCAATTGACTTCTATTATTTATGATCATTGTGGGGATGTGCATATGCCTGACTAATATCCTATGTTTATGCAAGCTGAGGCAGTAAATTATGTAGGGAATTTTCAAAGAGGACAAGGAAATCCTTACTCAAATACTTACAACCCTACATGGCAAAATTATCCTAATTTCTCTTAGAAGAGTGGTACATCTCTCAACTAAGCATCTACTTTTAGTGTGAGGCCAACTAATCTATCAAGTTTCTCACAAGTTGAAAAGCAAGTTATTCCAATTCAAGAGCTAAAAGTTAACTTAGAAGATATGATGGCTAAATTGGTGAGTTCTCAAATCAAGAGCAATCAAGAACAAGCTGCTATTAATTTGAGAGTTGATTCATCCCTAAAGAATCTTGAGGTTCAAATGGGATAAATTATAACTGTAATGACTACACTTCATAAAGGGGGATTGCCAAGCAATATAGAGATTAATCCTCATAGAGAAGGAAATGAAGAGTGTGACGCAATTATCTTAAGGAGTAGAAAGCAATTATTTAAAATTTCCCCTCCTTCATCTGTGTAACATCCTCAAATTTTTAAGACCCGAATTTAATTTAAGATAAAATATATATAATTAAATTAAAATTAAGAATAATTTGATAAAGGTTTAGAGTTAGAATTTTACTAAGAAAAAGTTTAGTTTTATTTTTTTTAACTATAGAAAAATTACCAAAGTTGGTCTAGGCTTTTGTGCTAAAATGAAAAATTTGGGCCCTTCCTTGTAATTTGCCCTAAAGTATTTAGTTCATTTTTTTTTAAGAGATACATGTAGAAATGTAGAATTGAAACAAAGGAAAAGAACAAAGAGCACAAGAGAGAGAGAACGGATGAGAGAGTGAGAGAGGAAGGAAGAAAAGGAAGCTAGAACTTAGATCCAGGCAATTTTACGGTGGTTGTGAGCTTAATTATGTGATAAGTAAGCTCTTACTTCAATCCTCTTCCTTCCTTCTTGGTTTTCTTGAATTTTTGAAAAAGGTAAATTCTAGATTTTAATCCCAAAAGCTTTGTTCTTATAAGCTTTAGTTTTTTTGGGTCATAAGGAGGTTGTTTTGAACTTTTATGTATTAATGCACTTTTTATAAGTAAGGGATGTATATAGTTATAGATGAATGTGGTAAAAAAATATAGCATTTATAACCACAGTTATAACCATAATTGTGGTTAAAAGAGTCATTTATAATGATAGTTATAGCTATAACTATCATCATAAATAACTCCTTATGTTCACCATAATCTGTGGTGAAAAGTTTTCATTTACTATCACATAACTCTCTACTACACACCATCTTTTATAGTAGAAAATGCCTTTTAACTGTGGCAAAATATGCCTTTTGCACTAATGAATGGCCCTTAAATTCAAACCCCAGTTGAGCAAAGGGCATGCTCTTCATTTTCTCCTTCTTTCTCTCTTATAGTTTTTTGTCCGACTCATATGTTTCTTATCAAAAAAATTGGACATGAGCTGTGATGCACATACCATAGGCCATGGCACATGGCACAGAGAGGTCCTCCTTTGCTAATGGACATTTGTGCCTTGTGGCAGATACGCTGCATGTCGTGGTGTGTGATATAGAACTATTCCTTTTAAATTTTCTTCCTTTTTAATGTTTGGGTAATCGATTTCATGTTGGACCTGAATTTAAGGTCGAAATCATAATCAAATATACTCATTAGACATATCTAACCACACACCACACTAATTTACTTAGTTACCCTCCTCTACTTAACTTAATCCAATTCTTAATTTTCTAAAATGTTATAAAGAGCTCCCATATAACCTAAATATGGGAGTGCTCTTCTAAGAAGTGCTGTCATATGACATACTTATAAGAGTGCTTTCCTAAAGAGCGCTTTGTATGTTTGTCATATGGGAGTGCTCAAATGAAAAATGCTTTTGTAGGTATATTATTTTTTAAAATTAAAATTCTCTAGGTCTTTTAATATTGCTTTGACAAAAAGCACTCCTGTAGGCCATTCCTATAAAAGTGCTTTTCTAAAGATTACTCTCGTATCATCCCATTATAAGAGAGTTTACAAACCACTCCAGTATATACAGGAGTATTGGCTACAGTGGTACTTCAAAAGCCTTCTAATTGGCAAAAAATAAGCGCTCTAATGAACTTATTTTGTAATAGTGCATTGCCATCTTAAGACTGTTGCCATTGCCATCTTAAGACTGCTAATCATTTCCCCATTCATGAACAACATATTCATATCTATCAACTAGGCAAGGAAAGCGATTCAAAATTTCTACCATTCAAAAACACACATGTATATGGATTCAGTATAAGAAGAAAGGAGAAGGAAACTCGACATACCCTTCACCATAACAAGAACAAAAGAAGAAGAAAGAGCTCCACTGATATGAATCAGGATCAATGAGAATTCGGGGAACATGAACTTGTAAGAGTCATTTTTATCTTTAAACTATATATGTGTAAAGTCCTCGAGAACAAACTATAAAGTCTCGTCTCAACCCGTACTTTACCATTCCACACCACACAATCAACAACACAAAATCAGAGTAATAGCTTTTTATTTGTTTTCAAAATTGCAGGATCCTGACTTCTTAAAACATATATTCAAATAACAGTGTTAGCAAAGGCGTACACATATCAAATGACTCAAAAAGCCATAACTTTATAACCCTAAAAATGGGCTATGAGTCACGGCGTGCAACACATGCACCACGGCATGTGGCATAAAACCATATGCTCTATTTTAGACTGCGTCATGCTGTCATTTTGATAGCAAAAATGACAAACTTTTTGTGTGTGCCATCTCCATATCCGACATCCGATTAGAGTGATTCAAGCGCCCACACGAAGCTTACCATATATACTAGGTCCGATCTAAAATTAGACACTCCGGTGCAACAAATCACTTTTTCTTTCAAAAACTTGCACCCTAAGTACTCAATTCTTATTCCTTTATTCCATTAAACCACTTCGGGTCTTAAACTAAATCCAAAAGGACCATATACACTTGATTAACACAACAATTTACATATATCACCATAATAGCCATTTTGGCCTCTAAAAGCCACATTACATATTAGGTTTTATATGAGAAAAACACATACACAACACATAATCACATATATAACTAGACTTGTTCTACTTTCAGTCCTCAGACTCTTACATATGGGGCTCTACCTTACTATATAGTCGGGAATCACAAATGTACTTGACTCTTTCAAATAAGGTTTTGCCTCACTATTTGTGTTAAGTTCTTACCATTTGTGTTTATTTCTCATGTAATAACAATAATACACATTCAATTCACATAATCAACCACAATCAACACATAAATGCACTAGTGGAACAAGTTACAACATCATACACTTGCTTGTCTTGCATTTAGGCTTACCCACGTACCTTCCACTGGGGCACCCTCAACATAATACAACGTCATATATTTATACAAGTAAGATTCATAGCATAACTCACTTTCTCATATTCACATACATATATGCATCCTAGTTAGTAACTTAATTGTATCAACACATTTATATATTCATGTCTACTCATAGGGGGTCATACCACTACTGATCGAGGCTACTCTTTCCTCACTTCCTTTCCTGACTATCTCAAGCTCTCTTCACCTATGTTCAAAAGTAACAGAGTGAGACATACGTCCAGTAACTTTAAGGCAACCCTAATTACTGGTTAGTAAGCAAAATCACAAACAAGTGATAAAGTAACATGAGTAATGATGAAAGCAATAACATATGCATATACAAGAATTCATTCTCATAAATCTCATTATGCTCATGCAATACAGTCCTGATTCCCCTTGGTAAAGTAAACTCTATACCCAGACCAGGCCCTCCAGTCACAAGGAACAAGCCCCATTATACCACTGCTCAGACCAAGTCATTTTCCTATAAGTGGTCTCCTAGGTCCGTCATGGCGAAGTGAAGCTCTATGCTTTGGATCATTAGGAGTTCCTAGCCTTATACAGAGTAGGACCATGGCCCCTACCCTAGTCTAGGGTAACCTTATAGATCATTCAATATCTTAGGCCGTTATGGCGGAATCAAGCTTTACACTCTGGAATATTAGGATTTTTCTCTTAGATCTATCTTGGCAGAGTCAAGCTCTATGCTCTGCATTATTAGACTTCTTGGACCTCCTCATGATAGGGCTGCATTTCTCCCTACCATAATCTAGGGTATATCTCATGAATGCGATACATGTTAGTGAACATGTCACTTCTCAAATTCATTTTAATCAGCATTCACACACCCGCATGCATATACTTTTATAATACTGCTACTCTATTGATTTGCAATATAATGTATAGTTATATCAAAATACTTGTAGACAATTTCATAAACTAAAAAGTAAAAGAGTTACTCAAATTACCTTTAACCCATGCTACTAAGGTTACTAATCACACTTAGTTCCCAGGGGTGCAAATTCTTATGAGCAACTTCACATATGCTTAATCTACATAACACAGTACCCCTCAGTTAATTTCCAACACATTATATAGGCATTGATTCGGCTAAATCAAATCCCTTAATGTATAAAACAATTCAATTAAATCCTTTTCAATTCAATTATCTATTATTCATAGTCATTAGCCTTATAGGATACTCAAACAATCATAATAACTCCTTAACACATCCATTCACCTAAATTCACCCTATTAATGTAAACTTTAGGTCATTTTGAGCCTAAATGCTCAAAACTCAACCATTCAACCCCATACTAGTTACAAAACATTATTTCTATATTCAATATCCCATTTTAATCTTTTCTTTTAGATTACAACACCTCAAAATCTCATGGCTCAATTCCTTAATGAAAAAGAGGTAGAATTGAAGCTTGGGATTGTATGATACTTATCCAACAAATTATTAATTGAAGCAAACTCCAAGCTCCAATTATTGCTTGCCTTAGTAGAGATGGCTTCCTTTCTCCCTTTAAACGTGTCTCCAGCCTTCTCCCTTTTGATTTCACGAGCTATTCCCATCAGCTTTAAGTGATTTCTGGATGGTGCACCGTGGCATAGTGAGAAAATTCTTACTTGTGCTCGTGCATTCTGTCCTGAATTGTCTCTCTACCCTTCAATCATATCATTGCAATATCGAAACAACAGAAAATATCAACTCAACATTTAAATCATAATCAATCTCCTAATTACTAATTTACCTTGATTAGCAACTAGTTCCTAGGATTGAAATTCAGGATGTTACAATACAAAAGGTCATAAATGCTTCTGAACTCAATTATGGGTCAATTCTATCCCTTAACTTTAAAGATTCCCTCTGTCATTGCCTTAACATTAAAAACACTTAACGTTTATTAGTTAT
The DNA here is from genome assembly GCF_029017545.1 of Prosopis cineraria. Taxonomy (NCBI): domain Eukaryota; kingdom Viridiplantae; phylum Streptophyta; class Magnoliopsida; order Fabales; family Fabaceae; genus Prosopis; species Prosopis cineraria. Next base: position 19,056,423 of record NW_026555339.1, on the reverse strand, counting down.
TAATAGGTCCTACTATTTTTTATAGTTTTTATTAAGTTAAAGGTTATTTTTTCCCTTCATCTTTTATTTGAAGTGTCATTTTTTCCCTCAAGTCAAATATTTTATAATTAAGAATATTAAAAAAAATATAATGTGGGCCTCACTAACAATCAACTAGTAATGAGAAAATGATAAAGTGATAAGGAAAGGAATATTTATAGTTGAGGGACAGAATTGACCCATAGTTGAGTTTAGGGGTATTTGTGACTATTTGTGTACAATTTAGGGATAAAAATGATGCTTAACCCTTTTTTAAATAAAGGACATAAAAGTTAATTTTATGAAGACTAGAAAGAAATTGAAAATAAATATGAATCTTAATAGATTCCAGCATTACACCTTTAGATACACAATAGCTTAACACTAAACTATCTGTCACCTTGTTAAATCTACTCCAAAAAATAATAAATATACACTTAAATTATCTCACCATAAATTTTAATTAACTTGAATTTTTGGGTTATTACAACTAAGAAAAGTAATATAATGACATATCTCAAAATTCACAAATTAACTAAAATTAAAGATGAAAATCTTACTAATCTTTAAAGCAATGGCTAGATAAATTTGCAACATTTGTTAAGGTATTTCTCCATCTTTGTACCTTCCCTTTTGTCGTTATGAAATCTCTTACTGTGCTTTGAAAAGAACTTGCAAATGCTTCCTTTTGTTGACAATAGATGGTTCTACATCATAAAATATAGGGAGAACTTCTCTACTTAGTGATTCCTTAGATTGAAGAATCTTTTGGAGTTCATCCAAACACCAACTCGAGGAAGTGTGATGACTCTATATTTTCACATATTTTGAGGAGTTTCATTGGTTAATTAGAAAGTCATCTAGTGATTTTTGGTTAATGTTCTTGTGTTTAATGGTTATTTTGGTGTTAGTTAGTTTGTCTTGTAAATATTATGTTTGATTTCTTTTAGAGTAATTTTCATTGTTAATTTAAATTATTTTAATTTTAGGAACCCCCTACAAAAGCTTGGAAGATGTGGAGGAAGAAAAATATGATGATTTTAAGGAAGAAATTAGAATTTAATGATTACCTACTATAACAACTACTATAATGGGTTAGTGTTATAAACTAATTTCTGAACCAAAAACAGAGCCTCCTACAGCAGATTTCACATTAGAAATGCACATCTTCATTTTTTTTCAGTCAGATAAAAGAAGAAAACTAAGGATTTTCAAAGGTGACTTTGTTTTAGCCACTTTCTCAAGGTATTTGGGCAATTTTAGCTTGGGCTGATTTTGGATCTTGGGAGGAAGATAACTCAACAATATCTATGTTTTCATTGAGTTTTTCATCACTTTTCCCCTTCTTTCTTCTATTTATCTTAATTTCAACCTTTATTCTACTATTTTGATGTTTCCTAAAGCTATAAGTTTGCTAAGATTTAATATTCTAGAGTCCTATGAACTCATTTGTTCAAGTTTTATCTTGATTTACTGATTATTTTGTGAGTAATGGATGTTTTATGTTTTAATTCTTGTTTATCTTCATGTTGCTTGATGATTGGCCACCATTAGATGATAATTTACAGGGATAGAATGAACTTAGGAAAGAAATTTCTATTTAAACCATTGGAATTGAATGTTTAGAATTAGCTATGGTTAATTTGCCTCTAAGATAGGAATGTACCTAAAGGACCTAAGTAGTTAAATGGAATTTGAACTTAATGCTCTTAAAAGGAATTGGTGAGTTAGAATTAGGTAGGATTTTGGGTAATCAAAAGATATTCAAGATTAATTTTAGTGTCCAAATTTAACTCTAATTAAATAATCCTAATCTATTGAAGATAATTGGGACACCTTAGAAATGATTGTCACTATAAAAGAAGGAAAGATGATTAATTGAATTAGAATAATCCATCCTGGTAGGTGAAGCCTAATCCCTGTCACTTGTCTAATTAGTTTGTTCATCATTTTCATTGTTTATTCACTTTTCTCATTTAATTATTAAATCATTTTTAAAAACTATTATTTGTTTTCCTAAATAACAAAGATCACTATATCTTCCTTTAGGTTTGACTCAAAATACTCTGAATTTATATTGATGTCGTACACTTACAAGATCCAATCTATCATGGGTGTTAGGAGATTTGAAATAAAAGGATAGTGTATAATGTGAGCCTTCTAAACTAAATCTTATCCCTGTTATATATAGTTTATTAAAATATGATAATTTACTGCTTTCCAAATGCGTGTAGCCTTGGTTGTCTTCTAAGGTAGTGCTTTATAAGGGGACTACTATGGAATACATGAAACACAATGCAAATTCAAAGACTAGGTTCCCGATACCCAATGAGAGGAAAATGAACCTGAGCAAGCAAAATAACATACTTTTTCCATCTACATTAAGGGGAATTGCTTTTAGTAGGGATAGTCTTACTATCTTAGGGCCCTCTAACCTTTCATGTAAGCCACCAGGGCTCTACTAGCAAGGGCATCCAAGTGTCATTGGTTCATACATTGAAGGAATGAAATAGAGAAGCATTTAGAGGTAGAAATTTAAGTCAGGGGGAGGAATTTAGATTAGCTTATTACATATTGATTTAGCCACTTCTATTACATTTATTTTATGAATGGTATTCAAGGAAATGCCTATTTTTATGACTTATATTTTGTGATTAAGACTTTTGATTCTTTGTACCTCTTTTGTATGATTTTTGATATTTGAAACTATTTTGTGTAATGTGACAAAGAGCAAACATATGTTGTGTATTATACTATTTAATAATGCAACAAGTCTTTTGAACATGCTTTATGCAACAGGTCAGTTTCTTTTGTTCATCTTATTGTTATGGGACTTACATATTATTATGCAATAGAGGTGTGGTTAGTGCTAATAAATTGATGATAATGAATGCACTTGTAAAGTCCCCTATATAATTCAGGCTTTACCAATCCACACACATAGTACCATATAATAACAATACAATATCAGAGTTATAGCCCTTAAATTTATTTTTAAAAAATGCAGGATCCCGACTTCTTAGAAAAATAATTTCAAATAAAAATAGCTAATGGAAGCACATATTCCATTCTCATGACTCAAAGAAACAACAATTTTTTTAAAAAAAACATGCCATGTGCCACAGCTCACACCACATGTGTTGCGGCATGTGGTACAGAGCAACGTGTTTTGGTTTTGTGTCATGTGTCGTGGCTTGCACAGAATGTGCTGTGGTGCATGTATTAAATTCTGCTATCATAATAAAATTTCTGTTACAAACTTCTACCGCTCACCATTTTCATACCTAATGTTTGATTGTAGTGATTCAAGTGCCCACACGAAGCTTATAGTACATTCTGTCTAATAAGATAAGCTTGGACATGATCTAATGGTCCGATCTTAAATTGGACACCCCGAGTGTAAAAAGTCACTGTTCCTTGAAAACTTAGCACCCAAAGTGTTCAATTCTCATCTCTTATTCCATTAGACCTCTCTGGGCCTTGAACTAATTCCAAAAAGACCACATACACTTGATTGACACATTATATCACATATATCATATCAATTACTCATTTTAACCTCTTAATGCCACATATATACTTGTAGACTTATATGAGGCACAAATGTATAAACACATGCACACATTCACTTGTTCCACTTTCAACCATCTAACTTTCACATATAAGGCTAAGTCTTACTATTTGGTCGGGAATCATAAATATACTTGACTTATACAAATGGGGCTAGGTCTCACCATTTGGTCAAGTTCCAACGCATACACAATTTTGCACAACCATTTCACATATATACAGTGGAACAAGTTATACAACATAATATAAACTTACTTGAATAACATCTAGGTCTACCTACATATTCAACACTGTGATACATTTGGCTAGATGCAATACCACATAGACAAGCAAGTTCTCAACAACAAAATCATATGTTGACATTTACACTTATACATCCTAGTTGGCAATTTAAATATTCACAACTTTACTATACACTCATTACACTAATGGCAGTCATACCACTACTGAAAAGAAGCTAATCTTTCCTCACTTCCTTTCTTAACCTTCTCATGCTCTCTCCCCCTTAATACAAAAGTAAAGGAGTGAGACATATGTCCTAGTAACTTGGATAAACTCCAAATACTAATTAGTAAGTAAAATCATAAATAAAAGATAAAATAGGATCATTTCAATAAAATGGTATAAATATGCATATACACATAGTCATACTCAACCATCCATTATGCTCATACACTCCTAGTTCCCACTAGTGGAGTAAACTTAACACTCAAATTGAGACTTTCAAACTTACACTAAACAAGGCCCATCAAACTACTATCTCAGACCAAATATCAACAACATAGGTAGTCTCTTAAGTCTCCACTAGTGGAGAACACTCAATTTTTGGACTATCAGGACTTCCTAGCCTTATACAAAGTAAAACTATGACCCCCTACCCTAGTCTAAGATATACTCATGGATCATTCTCTTAGGTCCTTTATGGTAAAGCAAGCTCTACGCTTAAGACCTTTAAGACTTCTTAGCCTTACATATAGTAAGGCCACGACCCCCTAAATGCACATGTCTTATCAAATACATTTCAAACATTACTCACACACTTGCATGCATATTTATTTCATAATATTGCTACTCTATCAGTTCGTAAAACACAATACATACTTTTATATAAAGTACTTGTAAATAATTTAACAAACTAACAAATAACAAGGTTACTCCAGTTACCTTTTACCATTACTACTAAGGGTTACTGTTCTTACATTCAACTCTCAAGGATGCAGATTTCCTCTAGCAACTCCTATAATGCTCAATCTACACAAGTGACATTCCTAAATCAATACTCAATATTCAACACAAGCATTAATTTGGCTGAGCTAAATTCCTTAATACATAAAACAACTTAATTAACACCTTCTAAGTTTACATAATTCATTCTCTTTAGTCATTTGCTTTAAGGCCATCCAAATGACCAAAATACCCTAATTCTTACTTGTTTTATTAGTTTGCTCTATTTTCAACCTAACAAATGAGGTTAATTATGATCATATCCTTAAGGTTCAATCATTAAACTTTAGACCAGACATAAAACCTTAGTTTTGCACCCAAGACCTTATTTAAAACCTTTTCCTTATATTTTAGCTCTTTAAAAACTCCTTGATTCAATTCTCTACCAATCAAACTTAAAGAAATTAAGGTAGAAATGTAGTACACAGTAGTACGAAACTTACTCGATAAAATATTGGCCGAAGAAAACTCCCAAACCTTAGATATTTGATGCCCTAGCAGAGAAAAGCTCTTCTCCCCTACTCACACATGACTTTCTTTCTTTCCTCTTCTATTTTCACAAGATAAAGATGTTAGCTTTAAGTAAATTTATGTCATGTGCCGTGGCCCATGTTGTACATGTCACGGTGCATGGTATAATGAGCCAAATCTCACTAGTGCTCGCATATTAAGTCCCAAATCGTCGTTCTAACATTCGATCCTATAACCATACTAACCAATAAGCACCACATATTAATCCCCTATCCAAACCATAATTAATGCACTAATTACTAATTTACCCTAAATTAGCAACTAGTTCATTAGATTGAAATTCAAGATATTGTAGCAACAAGCTAACGTATCTATTTAAAATTATTGTTTTAAAAGTAGTCATTAAAGCTACCTACCAAACTTCACTTTCTTGTACTGGTTACGCCTCGATTTTACAAGTACAGCCCATGTAAAGTTGCAACTAACTAAAGAAAATGTAAGATAAAAAATAAGGCTACAAATTGCCATCTTCAGCTTCTTCCTTTTCTCTACTAACTCCTTTTTTTGTACTCATGTGTCTTACCTTCAACTCTATCAAGTCATTTTGAATCGCTTCAACCTCTGTACTAAAGCCTTTGATGCCTCTTCGTCCTCTCATAGTTTCATTCTATTTTAATAACCTCTCAATTTGACAAACCATCTCATTAATAACCACCTTGGACCTCTCTTTCATTTTAACATCATGCCATAAAAAGAACCACAACCCCTTCCCTATTGCATCAAACACCTTTATTCAGTCCAACAAATAGATACCCATATGTTATTTGAAAGAAAAAAGGAGAATAATCATACCTAGTGATAATTTTGTCTTTTATAGAACCTTCAACTTGGATTGCCCTTAGTCCTTGATGTCTACCTTCAAGCGATCATTTTGTGGTGACAAAACCTTACTTGAACTTTGTATTCCACCTTAGTACCTCCTTGCCACGAGAATGTTGACCTCCTTCTACTACTCATCATTGATGATGAAGTAGAATGGCTTGTTGATTTGCTCATGAAGGCATCTCATAAATGTTTCTTCACACTGTCACCTCCAAGTTGCAAACTTCAACCAAGAATCATACCTCTAAAGTCAACAATGGAGAGATTAGGTAGGTTAGATATTTAATGATTCATTTCTTCACCCCTACCAACCTCTAAACATGGATATGCACAATTAAGTTTATAAAGAATCCCTTTGTGTTTTAATTTTGAATTGTAATTGTATTACTATTTGAGAAAAATTTTTGGTTCCCCTATTTTCATGAGGAAATGATTACAAATTTACATTTCTATGCAAACTAGATTTTCAAAACCTTATGTTGAAACTAGCTTCTACCCTTGTTGTAATGAAATGAAACTTTCAAAAAAGTGCATGTAATAGGAAGAATTTATATATACATAAATATTGAATACTATATTTACATAACAAAATTTAGAAGCTTTTATAAAAGTAGTATCATATTGAATCATATGAATAAAATTTTGTAATTGCTTCTTAATGTATAAAATAAGGGGAAATAGATAGCTTGGAAGTGTAATGAAAATAATGAAATTGGTGAGTTTTATGTGTTGCTTTTAGATTTCAAAGCCAAGTAAATAAAAACATTGTTAAACAATTATACATGCACATACACAAAACTTCTTAGCATTTTGTGTTGAGTTATATTATAAGTTAAACTATATGAAGAACAGTTCCATAATGAAAGAAAGGACAAAGGAAGATGTTGAGTTACCCATAATATCCTTTACTAAATCTTCATGGCATTTTGTGTTAATGCACTCCTCAACTTCTTCCTTGCTTGCTACCCTCCACCCACACTTCCTTATTAACTCTACTTTTTTTTCTTTACTATACCTTGACAATCCCCAAGTTGTTTGAACTTGTATCTCAACTTGGTTATTGCAAGCATTTTCAAATACATAAGAGGGAGGGAAAAACATAATAAATAAATGAGGATTATTGGCATCTGAATCAGGTATCGAACCTTTATTGAATCCATATTTAACTGCAAAGGAACCTTTTGGGTTATTGACTTCCAAATTAGCTTGTGAACATATTATGGAGCCATGTTCAATGGTAAAGTAACCTTTTGGATTCCTCGACATTTTTGGTTCCATATCTTGTATCACAAGGCAAACAAAAATTTTGCATCTTTCACTTGAACAATAAAAACGAGAAGTATCAACTTTTATTGAGACACAACTTTTTTCATTGTCAAGAAAATTAAAGTCTTGATTATGGAACCATGGTGGTATTTCGTACCCTGGTGCAATAAAGAAAATATTTTTATTCTTTGGTTTTGAATGTAGTAGTGGATGAAATGCTTCATTATAACATGATAATAGAGATCTCCATAGCACATGTGGAAATGATGAGATTCTCATTGAGGGATGACAACAAAGTGCACCAATAAATTTGATATTAGGTGGGATATCTGGCAGTGATAGGAGTCTATTGCAATCATATAAGGAAAGACCCTGTAGAGTGGGGAGATTAGAGATGAAACCAAATGGTAGGAGGGTGAAATTATTTTTTGATAAATTTAAATCCCTCAAGGATGATAAGGGACTAAGATTATCAGGAATTGAACCATCACAAAGATTACAATTGTTCAAGGACAATGTTCTCAATAAGGACAAACTTAAGAATGAAGGAGGAAGAATGCAACTTCCGATAGGTAGGTTGCTGAAATCATTTTCACTTAGATCAAGGATCTCTAAAGATGGTAAGCAACCAAGATCATTTGGAATTGATCTAGCACTTAGATTGCAATTTCTTAGCTTTAATTCCCTCAATGAGGATAAGCCAGAGATAGAAGGAGGCAGTGTCAACCTCATGGGAGCTTTATAACTATTGAACCCAAAGACCCTTAGAATTGGAGAAAGTAAGCTGGGTGAAGAGTCTAGTACAATTCCACTGCATCCCTCTGCATTTAGTTTTTTCAAGCATTTTAGGCCAACAATTGATGATGGTATTTCTTTTATAGAAGATTCACTCACATCAAGCTCCTCTATACTCTTAATTACTTCTAAATTTCCCGGCAATGATGAAAAATTTGAGCAAGCAGATATATTGAGAATTTTGAGTGATTTCAGGTTACCAATAGTACTTGGAAGACATAAAAGATTTTTACAACCTTTCAACTTTAATGTTGACAAGTATTTCATATTTTCTCCGAACTCAGGAAGCTTTTTAATATTGGAGCAACCAGAAAGAACAAACTTTTTTAAAGAATCCATTTCCAACCTATGAGGAAGAGCTTTCAAATTTTTGCAGTTCTTTAAATTCACTACAATGATTTTCTTATGAAATGCAAGTGATGGATGCATCTCAAGTAGTTTTAAGCAGCCTTTAAGAACTAGTTTCTCCAAATTTGGTAGTAATGAAAAATCAGGAGTTTGAATTAAATCTTCCGAATGGCTCAAATCAATCTTCTCTAACTTTTCTGATAGCTAGTTTAAACAAGACATAGAAAATATTAGATTTTGCAAATATGTATATATATATATATATATATAACAATATTGATTGATATGGTAAAGAAAGTATTTGCACCTGGGTTTCATTCCAGAGTTTTATGATTTTACTTTGATGTATTTTGATCTGAACAAGTTCACATGGATGAATACCAAGTGGGAGGGATTTTAATGGATATTTCTCCCATTCAAGAATTTTTAATGAACTAGGAAAACATTTAAGTCCTAAGGGGAGGCAAACATCACATGATCTGATGATAAGTATTCTAAGATTATACATCATTAAGAATGCTTCAGGACCCCAATTTGTTTTGCATGGCATAGACAATTCAAGATGTATAATCTCAATTAAGCCAGTTCCCTGAGAAAAACAATAATCAATTAACCAATTATGAATGCGAAACAAGCTTAATAATAAAAACATATTTAGCAATATTTAGTAGTACTAAATATCAAGAATTAAAGAAACTTACCTTATTATTTGTTAGGACATGAATAATATCCTCTGTTGACCACAACCTACTACGTTTACTAGCATCGCTTGGTGATTCCTCAAAAACAATACTTTTACCCATTTCTTGTAGCATATCATGCATACCTAAACATGTGTCAAAATTGTCTTGATACTCAATTAACAAGCATTTCTCAACAAGTGTTTGAATTCCAATGATTGGATGGAAACCACAAATTTGTAACATTTCTATCACTTTATCTTTATGCACTCCTTTGAAGAAGCAAGCAATATCTAAAAATATTTTTTTCCCATAGGATCTAATGCTTGATAACTTATTTGAAATTTTTGTAGAATTTCATTTGGTGGAATCTTCTTTATCTTCTTTAAAGCATCTTTCCACTCATCTATATTTCTTCCATATAGATGACAACCCAACACTTCAAGTGTCAAAGGAAGGCCACCAGCAAGCTCAACCACATTATTTGATACTTCCAAAAAAACTTCTATTGGTTTATCCCTTTTAAAAGCCTTTTGGCAAAAGAGTTGAAGAGATTCCTCATAGTTTAAAATTTTGCGACATAAATTTCAAACTCTCCATGAGCTTTCAATAGCTGCTTATTCCTAGTAGTGACTAGTACTCTACTTCCTGGACCAAACCAAGCTTGCTTTATAGCAAGGTATTCAAGTTGGCTCATGTCACTTACATCATCAATTACTATTAAAACTTTTTGGTTGCATAAAATGCTTATCATTTTCTTCATTCCATAATAGGCATCATCAAAATCTATGCCTTTCATCTTCCCATTTTGTGATAGAAATCTTCTCTGTAGGGGAACTAATCCTTCCTTTTCAGAAGCATCCTTAATATCGGCAAAAAAGTAACAAAGATCAAACTTGTTATAGTTTGTCTCATAGACAACTCTTGCTAGGGATGTTTTTCCTATACCACTCATTCCCCAAATTCCTAATAGGCGAATATCATTAAGACCTATCATTAAAATGAATTAACTTCTTTTAACTTTGACTCCATTCCAATAAATTTGTTGGCTTTGTGACATGGTAGGATAGGCTGTAGTTTTGTCCATACACTTGTGACAATTTCTTTAATGAATTCTGTGTCGAGCCTATATGAAAGAGAAGATTAAGAAAAAGAGATTAACTAATATTCTAAAATTTTGTAAAGGTAAGATATTTCTAATAGAAAAATAGTAAAAATAGATTGTATTACATATATCACTTAAATCCCTACTTATTTGAAATGTGTTGCTCCAAATTTTAATCATAGTAAGAGTGAAAGAGACAAAAAAAACATATAGCTATAAGATTTATGATAGTTTATGTTATATCTTAAAATTTTACATTAGAATTAATTAACCAAATCAATGGTCACATTGAAATTTAAGGATTAATTAACGTGTAACATGATTAAGGATGTTACTTGAGCTTGTTGGACCTTTTAGCAAACTAAAACTTTAACTAAGGAGGGTATTGGATAGGCAACATTAGGCTTGAGAAGTGAAGAGTAATTTATATTTGGGCTCACTATGTCATCTGTAATGCTTAGACTTTCTATTGTGATAAGATGGATGAAATTTGATATGAAGTAGATTGAGTTCAAACAGAGAGAGAGAGATAGGGAGAAAGTGAAAAGGATGATGGATTTCTACTAAGGCTTAGGGAATTTGACATTTTACTATTATTTGAGACTTGTAATTAAGCTTCTATCATATAATCTCTACCTCCCTGATCAATTTTCCTCTTTGGTTTTGACTGATTTTGTTTAGGATGGTTACTTTTACTCAAGGCCTAAGTGGGAAACTGAAGAAATAGTAAATATTTAGCTACACAATAAAGGTTCTCTAGATTAATGGAAGTTGGTTGAGCTAATAGATAGTATAAGTTATGCTAGATATTATAAGAGATTGTGAGAAATACTATGTTTTGAGTAATTAGGTTGGTTAGAAATTTGAGTTTGATTGATTATCAATGAGGAATTGTATTGTATTGTAGATTAATCTTGTTTTGCCATTCTTGGGCAAGGAAAAGCTCAAGAAGTTTGATTTTAATGAGTATTACTTGTAAATTGAAGGATATATATATATATATATTCTCATCCTGAAGGGATCTATTAGGACTTATTGTAGTTTAATAGGAATGATTTAGATTGGGTTAAGGTACCTTATAGATGCTTTAGAAAGAGAAAATTGAGTTTTATACATGTCTATGAATGGACGTGATAGTGAAAGTCACATCTATCTATCAAAGAGGATAGAACAAAGATACTTGAGCTCTCCATTAACATCCAAGGGTAGACATGAATAAAGGCAATAGCCCAGTTACTCATTCATCTACTAGAGGATGTAAAATGCACCGACATAATAGCTAGTAAACATAGACAAAAACAAATTAGTATATAAATCTCTTAAAAGCATAAAATTAGGTCTTTCAATCATCCTATACCCTTTAAGTAGTGATTCAGAGAAGGGGAGCATTAAAAATTATGTCTCAAGGGTCCAGAACTTGATTAGAAAAGGGTTTCATGAGTTGTAAGTGATTATCTTCCTTTGCCAACCTCTAATCTCTCCTTTTTCCATCTAAAATCTATGTTCCTAACGGAGTACACATGGAGCTAGGAGCCCAAGGAGTCTAAAAAGTACAAAGTGGTGTGTAAAGAGGTCTAAGTAATCTAAGAGGTATGGTCTTAGGGATTCATTAAACTAAAGTCTAAGTATTCAAGCCTAATGTTCTAAGGGATCTATTACAAGCCCAGTCCATAAATCCACGTGAAGGCCTATACATTGAAGCATGTGCTAATTAGGAACTTGGAATATAGGTTAAGAGTGGAATATGTCCTAAAGCCATCTTAAAGAGGGTCCAAACTTGCATAAAGACAAATCCATGAGCTAGCCCACACATAAAGATCCTATAAGCTTATATTTTGACATGTTATAAAGGTATGACTTGAGGCATAAGCAAGGAAGATCACACTATTTATGAGCAAGATTGAAGACTTTAATGCATATCATAAATTAGGAGTTGACTTAGTTGTCTTAGTTTCCTATTTCTTTTTAAGCATATGATACAAGACTAATTTATTTGCTATTTAATTTTTTTAGCATGTGCTAAATCTTCTAGGATTTGTTTCCTTTCATTTAATTACTTTGTCTTCAAGTTTAAGTTTAGATTTAGGAAATAGTCTAGAAGTTCTTTTATTTAGTCATTATTGCTTAATCTTCATGGTTTAGGAAACTTTCCTAAATTCTATAAGAGGAGGTGCTATTTCTTACTTGTCTTCTAGGTTTAGGGTTTTCATTTAAGTCTTCCTTCCTTTGTTGATATATACTAGGCATGCTACTATGTATTAAGAAGCTTAATGAATGATAATTTTCTCTTGAGTTTAGTAAAACTATATTATGAACTGTACTTGCTTATAGGTATCGTGTGGTGAATACAGATGTAATCAAGAGTCTAAAAAACTCTTAAGTGTCTTCGAAGGCTAAGGTTGCTAGATACAAGTACTCTAGTTATCCTTATCTTGATCATTATCCTTCTTCTATCCTTTTCTTCTATTTTATTTTCTTGTTTTGTTTTTGTTTCTTGTTTGTTATCTAGGTTCTATCCTAAACTAGTATGATTTTGCTCCTGTCCCATATTAGTTCCTACTATACCTCTCTTGTAATTCGAATTTCACTTCTGGTAAGGAGTGGAATTTAGTTAGAAACTAATGTTAGGTTATTGTTGATGACCCTAGGCACTATGATTATTTCTAATTAAACTCTAATTGGACACACTAAGTAGCAGTTTTAGGTTTCTTAGAACACTAAGATTTTGTTTTGTGGAGACTTAAAGCAGAGGTTAGTTGGTAATTAATTTAGGATAACTATAATGGGTAAAGTAGAATAATTGGTTTTTTTTAACATTTACATCATCATTCTACAAGTACATCCAAGATTACTTTTGTCCAGTTAAGTACTATACTAAGAGGGTCTTGGGAAAAGAGGTTAGGCAATTGCAAATTTCTATTAAGACTAGTTAATTAGAATTAGTGGGGAAATGAATTAGGATCCTAGTGTTAACTTTCCTACTTTGTGTATTTTTGAAATTTTCTTATTAGATTGTATGATTTTAGTATTATAGCTATCTAATTAAAGGGCTCCTGTTTCATTTGATTATTTGTTCTTGAAGGCTCTCTAGTGGATTAGAGACCTCAAGTTCTTGTGTCAAACTCAAGCATAGGTAACCGCGTTTGAGTTTGCATTGTGTGCCAGTGTTGGTAGGCAACTATTTTTCAAATACTAATTATTGAATAAAGCTAATAAGCATACCTAGTGATAACTTTTTTAAACTAACCATTTCTAGTGGAGAATTAATATACTTTCATGAATGGACTATAAATTGATTTAGAACTATCAGGGAATGCTAGAGCATATGAACTATGTTTTCGGTATAAATTATGGTTTGAAACCATTGATAGAAATTAATGGACTTTCAAGGTTGATTGTAAAGATTGAAATTGCTAGAACATATGAATTGTCTATATTGACTCTAGATTGTAAGTAAGAGATAATTAAGAAAAACTTTATAAATGGTAATTGTATAGAAGATTGAGAAGAGATTTGAATATAATTGATGAAAATCTATTAGAAATTATTCTAGTTAGAATTATTAGTATTACTTATATGTGTTGAAATAAATGAACTAAATTGACTAAGTTGGTGAAGGTGTTGGGTCTCTTTAGGGGAATAAAGTTAGCCTATTATCAAAATACTTCACACCCATATGGAGCTCATGAGGTGGCAATCATGTGTCTAAGCCAAGTCAGTCCTTTGGCAATAGTTGGGATAAGCATGGTACAATATATCACCCTTAGTATTTTGAAAGGGGGGGAGGATGTGGTTTGGTTAAGGTTCTAGGGCCTTTGGCCTATCATCATCTCCTAATTGGAGAGCTAAGAACCCTAGTCACATAGGTCTATCTATTCATTTGTTAGATCCCTTGATTTCAGCTAAAGGAATAAGGAGAAGATAAGGTTGGGTTTAATGAGATTAAAAATTTTTTTATTTAAAACTCATGTGATATAGTTATGAGGTTTTATGTTATAAGGTATGATAGTTAGAATATGTAAACTTTTTAAATGATGATTAATTCATTACAATATTTGGTTTATACCTCTTGTTTACTAGAATGTTGTTGTTTGGACTGTGAAAACCCACTAGCTGGTTGTTTAGTAGTTGTGGATGCTTCGTAAGCTTAAATGTTGTTATTAAGATATTTTGTCTCACCTCTTTCCCTATTGTTTTTTAGGGAACATCAGCAACATTGTAGGAAGGGAATTATTGGAGGTGGGAAACCATGCTTCATGAGAAGTATGATTCCTTTAATGGGACATTGTTGTTGCCACCCAAAGGATTCTTTAACATTTTTTGAATTTTCATCTGTTGTCTTTAATTGATATTTATTACTAGTTGGTCATAGGGATGTTTTTTCCTATAGGCCTCGTGGTTAGGGGATTTCACCAAATTGCAAGTTGTATACATTTATTAGAGTTCATTTATTTATTTATTCTTATTTTACATGTCTTGGATGATTGTTAGAAGAAGAATGGAGCTCTACCTAGGTCCTGGTAAGCATGTTAGGGTAGGCAATGCCTAAATAGGTTGTTTGATATATCTGTATTGGATTTGCCTATTGATTTACATGACAAAGATTATTGCATAAATGTGCGCCATATTTACTGTATATCTATTAACTTATTAAAACTTACACAAATTTATCACATTTCCTATAGTTCTACATACTTTTTAGTTCAAATGTGAATATTTGGATACAAATTTAGGAAAATGGGCTATAGTTGAATTAGGCATTGAAAGATCTCATAGTTGTTTTTGCTATTTTAGCTTATATCCAATGGGTAATCATGATAATGGGGGGCTAAACAAAGCTTAAGGATGGAATTGGAAGCAAAAAGTAGCAAATATTGGACTGAAAATGGAGATTCAACCCTCTGTGCCATGTGCCTTGGCACATAACACAGTATGCCATCTTCATAGCTGCCTTCATCCAAAGCCTTTGAAGTTAGAATTGATTGAACCCATAATCAAACCCATGTTGAGTTCTCTTCACCAAATTGGATCATACCTCATGTTGAACGCGTACCCATTTTTTGCTTATGAAGCAAACTCTAACACAATCTCTTTGTTGTTTTAGTTGTTGTCGTGCACTCATACTTGTGAATGTAGGAATAGGAAGTGGAAGAGAGGAGCTCATTAGGGAGACGTTGGCTTAGACCCAGGTGGCACTTTTTTAGGCTATGATTTTGAGCAACATGTAGTCTTGGGTGATGGTGGGGGCGTTAATGAAGGAACAAGAGGCCAAGAATGTGGAATGAGAGAGATAAAGAAGTTACAAGGGACATTTTGGTAATTGTAGCTTCAATTTTATTTACATTTAAGTCCCAAGAGACTCGAGAGTTATTTATGGATTTGGTTAGACTTTTGAGTATTTAGAATTTTTATATGGGATCTAATAGTGATTTTCCTTATTCTAATGGTTTAAATGCTTGATGTATATTGTGGAATGGTTTAAATGATTTATTTTGGTTCAAGATTCCTTTCTACTAAAGACTTTAACTTGAAAAGTGTACTTTGAAATTTTTCTACCATAGTTGTCCTTTATTATATTGGTTTAATATTTTTCTACTACAGTACAACTTATTTTACTGAAAGGGAAAAACCGAGCCTAGATCTAGAAATTTAAATAGACACAAATACCTAAACTAGAGATAGATTTAGAGATTTGTGGTTATTTAAATTGTAGCTTCATGGTTTGATTATAAGTTTGAGAGTGAATTCAATCCTAATTAAATAGGAACTAATAAATGGAGAGTTAATCAAGACACTTTGGGAATAGCTATTATTATAACTGATGAATAAAGAGTTAATTGAAAGAGTAGAATTTAGTAACATATAAGGTGAATCTTGAACCCCAAATCTTCTAGTGAGTGGAAAATCTTCATATGCTTATTAATTTTTATTATTTGTTATTTTCTGATTTAATTCTCAATTCAAATATTTTTCTCAATCTTTTCTTTGTATGTTTTACATTTGAAATACTCTGAGTAATTTATTATTGCAATCTCGCATACTTGTAGTAGTGATCAGTAAACTAATCAAAGTAATTTAGGAAAAATCTCAAAAATCACAAACTTTAGATGGAAAACTTACTGATCTTTAGAGTGATAGCCAGATAAATTTGCAACATCTTTCAAGGTATTTCTCCATCTCTCTACCTTCCCTTCATCTTCACGAAATCTCTCACTATGCCTTTGAAAAGCATATGCAAATTTTCCCTTTTGATGTCGCACATCAGATGGATCTACATTATAGAACACAGGGACAACTTCTCTACCCAAAGATTCCCTAGATTCAAGGATCTTTTGGAGCTCATCCAAACACCAGCTTGATGAAGCATAATTCTGGGAAAGAATAACAATGGAGATGAGAGAATCCTCAATTGCTCGAATGAGTTGAAAGGAAATAACATCTCCTCTTCGAAGCTCATCATCTATGAAGGTTATGATACCCATTTGTTGAAGAGCAGCGTGTAAATGAGCTGTGAAGCTTTTTCGGGTGTCTTCTCCCCTAAAGCTCAAGAAAACATGATACTTCCATGGCAGAATTGTCGACTTCAAGGAAGACGAGCAACTGGCAGTGGCAGCTTCAACACTAGCGTCCATTGAATAAAGGCTTGCGTGTTTTCTCGGGAAAGAAAGGACTGGAGAATATAATGACGTAGATCTTCAGCCAATATAGAACTTGCTTATGTATCATGACTTGGGTCAGTCAATGATGCGGTGGTGTTACAAGGCCTAGGAAATTGGCCAGAAAATGTTCTTAAGAAAGTGTGTATCAATAAAGTCACAAAGTGCAAGATTATTGTGAAACTTTGATCACCACTCACCATAACAGAGAAAATAAAGGAGGGTAACAAATTATTATTTTATTATTATTATTATATCAGTGAATGTGATGCGCCATTGGGTTTTTGTTATTAATTAACACGCAAAGGACAGTCGAAAATGTCAAAGAAGTGTGGACATTGTCAGTAACAGCGGCGTGTCTTTATTAAAAAATAAAAAAAAATAGAGTCTCAATCCCGTAATGCACGGGAGTACTCCTTAAGAAACAAGTAATGATGATATTAATACCCAGTAAATTATAAAATGTTAGCACCCATATACAATTATAACATAAGTAAAATTACTTATATAAGTAATTGGTCATACTAGTAGCAACATTCTTATTAGATTAATTTCTGCCAGAACATAAGTGCCTACCTCAGGAAATTTATATAATCAGAAGTTATACTTAAAAGCTTAATGATCTTGGTGCATTATAATAATAGAGGCCATTCTTCATCATGAATCAACTAAATTATGGCTAAATGAGTATTAAATAACCATAGTGTTTAATCGCAAACAGAAAAAGCATAACTCAGACAGAATGCTCACATATAAAAAATAGGCATCATAGCTAGCATGCATGTAAAGAAGAAAAAGAAAGCTCATTATAGTCAAAGCACTCATTCTAAGCAACTTTGCCATGAACCATCCCCTTGACAAGATTAGGGATCTTATCATAAAAGATTGGACAATTACCTTCAAAGACACGTATAGAGAAGTTAATAGATGTATAGATTTGCTTGACAAGCTTCTAATGATAATTTTAATACTACAATTTTTATAAGTCATCATCTAAGCACAAAAATTGTATGATTTTTTACACGATTATGATTATTTTTCCTCACACGGTAATCTATGGCCTTGTATTTGAAAAGAAAATAGAAAAAATTTCACCACAAAACAAATATTAAAAAAAACTAGATTCTACATCCGTAATGCATGGGAGTACTAATTAAGACACAAGCAAAAATAATGTCCCATTCCATACGCAACCAAGTAGCAAGAGAGGTCCTTATTGGTCTGTCATTTTGCAGAGGAGCAATGAAGAGGTTGCCATATAATGGTGACCTAAAATAAAAACAAAAGATGATTATAAAGTTACATTCACTACGAAAAAAAATAGATTTTAGCAGTGAACTCTGACGACAACTAGAAAAGTTGCCGCTAAAAGTATGATTTTTGGCGGCGACATTTAAAAGTCACTACCAAAACTTACTTTATAGTGGCGACAAAAGGTCGCTGCCAAAGGTCGACACCAAAGGTTGAGTTTTTACAGTGACATATAGTAGTCGCCACCAAAACATACCTATAGTGGCGACAATTAGTTGCCGCTAAAAGACAACGACAACATGTATGTAGGACATGGCTTTTAGGGTGAATTTGTCATTGCCAAAGAGTTTTAACAGTGACATATTTTTTGTCGCCGCCAAAAGTATAAAAGTTTTATATTTCTTATTTTTTTTATTTTTTAAGTTAAATGAATAAATTTTTAAAATAATTTTATGTTTATTTTATAAGCATTTATTTAGCATAATATATATATATATATTTATCTTTAATATTAATACAATTTTAGTTTTTTTATCTTCGAGCAATACTTTTTTTTCCTTTTGTAGTTTACTATTATTGCATATGAAGGATAGTGTAACATCTTGAATCCCAATCCCAAGAACTAGTTATTAATCAGGGGTAAATTAATAATTAGGGAATTGATTGTGATTTAGATGTGGAATTAATAATTTGCATTGTTTGGGTGTTGCATTGATAGGATGAAAGGGTAGAGAGACAATCTGAGGCTTAACGCGTGAGCACAAGTGAGATTTTTCTCACTATGCCACGCATCGCCGAGGAAGCTACATGCGCCGCGATGCATGATGTAGAATTTTTACTTAAAGGTTAAGTCAGATCGTGAAAACTAGAAAGAGAATGAGGGGGAGACATGTATAAGAGGTGGAGAAGCTTAAGATCTGTTAGGGGAAGCCATAACTTGAGATTGGAAATCTTTTTCGATTAGTAACTTGCTGAGTAAGTAAAATGCAGCCCTATACTTTGATTCTACCCCTTTTCATTAAATTCCATCAGTTGAGAAATCAAATTATGGGATTCTGATGTGTTGTAATCTAAAAGAAAAGGTTAAAATGGGATATTGAATACAAAACTAAGGTTTTGTGACTGTTATGGGGTTGAATGGTTGAGTTTTAAGCATTTAGGCTCAAAATAACCTAAAGGTTAGGTCAATAGGGTGAATTTAGGTGAATGGATATATTAGGAAGTTGTTATGGTTGTTTGAGTAGCCTATAGGGCTAATGACTATGAATAATGGATAAGTGAATTGAAAAATATTCAATCGAGCTATTTTATGTGTTAAGGGATTCGGTTTAGCCGAATCAATGCCTATAAAATATGTTGAGAATTAATTGAGGGGCATTGTGTTATGTAGATTAAGCACCTGAAAAGTTGCTTGTGAGAATCTACGCCCCTAGGAGCTTAGTGTGATGGTAACCCTTAGTAATAAGGGTTAAAGGTAACTGGAGTAACCTTTTTACTTATTTGTTTATGAAATTGTCTATAAGCATTTTGATATAACTGTGCATTATATTGTGAATCGATAGAGTAGCAACATTATAGAAGTATATGTATGCGAGTGTGTGAGTATTAATTAAAATAAATTTGAGAAGTGATACATGTATTGACATATATTGCATCTACAAGATAATATGGTAGGGGGAAATACGGCCCTATCGTGAGGAGGTCCAGAAAGTCCTAATGATCTAGAGTGTAAAGCTTGACTCCGCCAGGACGGACTTAAGAGAAGAATCCTAATAATCTAGAGCATGAAGCTTGACTCTACCACGACGAACCTAGGATATTGAATGATTCATGAGGTTACCTTATACTAGAGTAGGGGACTGTGGTCCTACTCTGTGTAAGGCTAGGAAGTCCTGATGATCCAAAGCGTAGAGCTTGACTCCGCCATGACGGACTTAGGAGACCACCCATATGAAAAGACATGGTTTGAGCAGTGGTATAGTGGGCCATATTTCTTGTGACTAGAAGGCTTAGTCTGGGTATAGAGTTTACTCTATCGGGGGAACTAGGACTGCATTGTATGAGCATAATGAGATTGATAAGAATGAATTCCTATATATGCATATTTTACTGTTTTATGACTATAAATGCTACTTTATCGCTTGTTTATGATTTTGCTTACTAACTAGTAATTGGAGTTACCTCTGAGTTACTAGGACGTATGTCTTACTCCGTTACTTTTGAACACAAGTGAAGAGAGCTTTAGAAGGCCGGTAAAGAAAGTAAGGAAAGAGTAGTCTCAATCGATAGTGGTATGACTACCTATAAGTAGACATGAATGTATAAATGTGTTGACAGAGTTAAGTTGCTAACTAAGATGTATATATGTATGTGAATATAAGAAAGTGAATTATGATATGAATCTTGCTTGTATGTATATATATATATTTATATATGATGTTGCATTATACCGAGGGTGCCCTAGTAGAGGGTATGTAAGTAGGCCTAAATGTGAGACAAGCAAGTGTATGATGTTATAACTTATTCTACTAGTGCATTTATATGTTGATTGTGGTTGATTATGCAAATTGAATGTGTATTGTTGTTGTTACATATGAAATAGACACAAATGGTAAGAACTTGACACAAATGGTGAGGTGGAGCCCTATTTGGAAGAGTTGAGTATATTTGTGATTCCTGACTATATAGTGAGGCGAAGCCCTATTTTTAAGAGTTGGAGGACTGAAAGTGGAATAAGTCTAGTTGTATATGTGATTATATGTTGTGTATGTGTTTTCCTCATATAAGACCACAAGTGTGTAACATGGCTTTGAGAGGCCAAAATGGGCTATTGTGGTGATATATATGAATTGTTGTATTAATTAGGTGTATGTGGTCCTTTGGATTTAGTTCAAGGCCCGAAGTGGTCTAATGAGATAAGGAATGAGAATGAAGCACTTAGGGTGCAAGTTTTTGAAAGAAAAAGTGACTTTTTGCACCCGAGTGTCCAATTTTATATTGGACCATTAGATTAGGTCCAAACTTGTTCCATTAGCTAATATATGTAAGCTTTGTGTAGGTACTTGATTCACTCCAATCGGATATCAGATGTGGAAATGGTGCATGTCAGAATTTGCTATTTTTGCTGTCAAAATGAAAGCAGAATTTTGGATAAGCACGCCGTAGTGTATGATGCAATTTGAAATAGAGCATGTGGTTCTATGCCATGTGCTGCAGATGTGTTGCACACTATAGGGCATGGCCCATTTTCAACGTTATAAAGTTGTGGCTTTTTGAGTCATTTGATATGTGTACACTTCTGTTAGCCCTTTTATTTGAATATATGTTTTAAGAAGTTGGAATCCATGATTTTGAAAACAAATAAAGGGCTATTACTTTGATTTTATATTGCTGATTGTGTGGTATGGAATGCTAAAGCTTGGGTTGAGATGGGACTTTATAGTCTGGACCCAAAGACTTTACAATTTGGTATTAGTTTTTCATGGTTTTAACCTCTTTATGCATTGTATCGCATTAGTTGGCAACTTTTATACATTCATAATTCTTTTCCGGCCTCTAACACTTATTTACTAATTTTTCTACCTTTACTTTAAAGGAGATAAGAAAGGTACATGAAGCTACTGTAGCTATACTGTAGCATTGCTATAGGGCTATGAGAGGACAAGGTAAAATTCCACGATGTACATGGGCTCAGCATCCCCAGGATGTGTAAGATCTAGAGGTGCCACCAGAATAACCTCAGGGTAATGACCCTATCATGACACATATGCTAGAAGTAATGCTGGACATTTAGAGTAGTCTAGTAAGTCGTGATGCCTTAAACCATAATAGGGATCATAAGGAGCCGAGGCCAGAGCAAGAGGTAAGGCCTAAGGTTAAAGAGAGAGTAGAAACTGAGTAGCAACCTGAGATATAATTTAGCAGGCCAGTGACCTCCCATGCTTTAGGGAGTAGGCCAGAAACTAATAAGGAAGATCAAGAGGTTCTTATGGATCGAGTCTAGAGGACTTTTTTGTTGAATCAATCGACCTTCAATGGCAGTATGAGAGAGGGAGATACAGAGAATTAGATGGAGACCATTTTTAAGGTTACTCTATGTTCCTCTAAACAGAAAGTGGTATTGGCCACAATGCAGCTGATTGAGGATACCAAACATTGGTGGCATTCAATACAATCCTCTAATAGTAGTCGGCTCAGCTAGGAGCAGTCTAAAGAAAGATTCTTTGACTATCACTTCCCTGTGGCATTTAGAGATGAGAAAGAAGCTAAATTTTATGCCTTTCAATAGGGAGACTTCAATAAGAAGTCATTTATGAGAAAGTTCAACCAGCTTTCCAAATTTGTAACTTTTCTACACGAGAAAGATGATGGTAAATGGAAAGCCAAGAGGTTGATAGAAAAGAAGCACCTAGAGTACAGAAGGCAGATAGCCTTATTGGGAGAAGCTATATATGAGAAAACTTGTAATTAGCTTCAAATAACTGTGAGATGAGGTCAAGAAGCAGATATTGAGAAAAGAAGAGACAACTATAGGTAGTTTTCTACTCTATTAGGCCCGGCTGGAGGGGTATCAAAGAAAGGCAGTTTTGGTGCTAGTATTTCTAGATCCTTGGGCAAACGACATTTAGTAGAGGATCACAACCTTAAATAATGATTAGCCAAGGCAGGAGGTTTAGTGGGGCTAGAGATTCTAAAGCTCCATAGCAGTCGAGTCAGACTACTACTGCCCCTACTTCTTGTGTGAACACTACATGCTCACCTATGTGCACAACTTGTGGGCAAAACCATCTTGGAAGGTGTTGGACATGCTACGTCTGTAGTGGGGCCATTTTATGAGACATTGTCCCAAGAGTTAAGGGGGAGCTTCTGAGCAATAGCCAGTAGTGTTAGGATAAGTATGCACTGTTTCTTGAGAGGAGGCTTAGACAGCGCCGAATCTAATCACAGTACAATTTCTATATGCGAGCAAAGAGTTGAGGCTCTATTTGACTCGAGAGCTACTCATTCATTTATATTGCATGATTGTGTGAAGAAGTTGAATTTGCCTGTGCATGAACTACCTTATATGATTAAAGTGTCTATACCCTCTGAGTTATTGGATAAGACTAGTAAGGTGTGTAGAAAAGTTGAGTTATGCTTTGAGGGCAAAACTTCAGTGATAGATCTAATCCTGATTCTTATACAAGGATTAGATGTTATCATTAGGATGGACTGGTTGGTAAGGAATAATGCTACCTTAGATTGCACCAGAAAGATAATGTTACTACCAGTTCATGTGACACCTATTATAGCTTCTACAATGACTACCAGTCAACCAAGATTATTTTCAGTGGTGCAAGTTGAGAGCTTAGTTTCTGAAGGCTGCAGGCCTATGCAGTTTTCCTTATGGTGGAAGGTAGTGGTAGTGACAATGTTGATGAGATTCAAGTGGTGAATGAATTTCCAGAATTATTTGCAGATGAAGTATCGAGTTTGCCACCGAAAGGAGAAGTAGAATTCTCTATTGATTTGGCACCTAGTACTAAGCCTATTTTGAAAGCACCCTATAGAATGGCTCATTTAGAATTGGTAGAGCTTAAGAAGTAGCTCAAAGAGTTATTAGAAAAGGGTTTCATATGTCCTAGTATGTCACCATAGGGTTCGTCAGTCCTGTTTGTGAAAAAAGAAGGATGGCAGCCTACGATTGTGTATCAACTACAGGAAGTTAAATAAGGTGATAGTAAAGAACAAGTACCCACTGCCAAGAATAGATGACTTGCTAAATCAACTAGTGGGAGCTTCATTTTTTTAAGATCGATTTATGATCCGGGTATCATCAATTAAGAGTAAATGCAAAGGATATGCCTAAGATAGTGTTTCATACTCGATACGGTCACTTTGAGTTCTTAGTGATGTTATACGAGTTGATGAATACGCCTACAGTTTTCATGGACTATATCAACTGTATATTTTGTCCCTTCTTAGATTAGCTTGTCATCATATTCTTGGATGACATACTAATATACTTTAAGGACGAGGAAGAGCATGCAAGGCATTTGAGAATTGTGTTAAGAATTATGAGAGATAACTACTTATATACCAAGTTGAGTAAGTGTGAATTTTGATTACGAGAGGTAAGATTTCTCGGACTCGTGGTGTCTGTTGAGGGTATTTCAGTGGATCCTCACAAGGTGGATGCAGTACTGCAATGGGAATGACCAAGTTCAATGACTAAGGTGAGGAATTTTCTAGGTTTAGCAGGTTATTATAGAAGGTTCATTCAAGGATTCTCACAGATAGCTATTCCTTTGACTCGCTTGATGAGGAAGGATCAGCCTTTCATTTGGGATAATCGGGGTGAAGTTGCTTTTGTAAAGCTAAAGGAAAAGCTAAACTTGGCACCAATATTGATTATTCCTAATCCACAGTTGCCTTATGAAGTTTACACAAATGCTTCTTTGAAAGGTCTAGGATGCGTGTTGATGCAAGAAGATCGAGCTATGGCTTACATGTCTCGACAATTATGACCTCATGAGGAGAGTTATCCGACACATGAGCTAGAGCTAGCAGCTGTGGTGTTTGCTCTCAAGATTTGGTGAAATTATCTGTATGGTAAAGAGTTTCATATGCGTAATGATCGCAAGAGTTTAAAATATCTTATGGATTAGAAAGAGCTCAATATAAGGTAAAGGCGATGGATAGAATTCTTGAAAGATTACAATTTTGAGTTTAAGTACCATCTAGGGAAAGCTAATGTAGTGGCTAATACTTTGAGTCAAAATTACTTCATGTAGCTGGACTAATGATTCAAGAACATCAGTTGTTATTATCTTTGCTAGAGGTGTAACTTAAGGCATCAGATTATACTCTGAACACAGTTCATTTGACTATGATTTCCAATGAGTTTTAGAAAGGGATGCAAGAAGCCCAATTGAAAGATAAATTTTTACAGGTGTGCGAGAGGAAATAGAGGAAGGTCATACTACCTTGTTTTGGTTCAGTGATGATGGGTTCATCTTGTATAAATACTGAATCTATATACCTGCGGATGAGGAGATTAGAAGGAGATTGTTAGAAGAAGCTCACCGAAGCAAATATACAATGCATCCTGTGACCAAGATGTACCATGACATGAAGAGTATTAGTGATGGTAAGGGATGAAGAGGGATGTTATTGTTGGACAGGGAGGCGCAGCAAAAGATTAAAATTTTAAAGTCCCTATCCTGATATGGACCGAACGAACTCGTTTAAATCAAGGTGGATAGAAGAGTTACCTTTTTAATTCTTTGAAGTTGGCACACATTTGGATCTTAGGAGCTGACAACATAGATTTGCTCCCTCTATCGGTATCCACATGAATAGCTCTCTAACTCAAACAGCGTGCTAGAGCTCTCAGCGTCCGTGTTTCTTTGAATGTTAATTTTCCTTTCTATAGGATGTTTCGTAGCTTTCAGAGTGCTTTTGCCGTCAGAACTTTTCTAACTCTTTCTCTCTACCTTTATAAAGACGTCTCTATCTATATATAGTATATAGATAATGGTTTTTTTTTCTTCCACTTAAAAGCTCACGAAAATTTAATTAAATTTATCTCATAAATTTAATCCATAATATCATATCTAATTTGAATTTATCTTATAAATTCAAATTATAAAACTGACATGATATTCTCTCTTATTATGTTAGTTATTAAATTTAATCTATCATATAAAATTAAATTTAAAACTAACATAATATAATATAATATAATATATATCACATATACATATTATATTATATATATATACGAATATATATATATATATATATTATATTATCTATATTTAATTTTATATATCATATACATATATCATATATATATAATTATATTTGAATTTTGTATTTCATATAAATATATATATATATATATATATTTATCAAATAAATATTCAAATATATCTATATATATAAAATTCATTCCTCCTATATTACATTCATTGAATCTAGACATATTTCAAATTCAATGAATTTGGACATTATAGCTCGAGTTGAGTCGTTCTTGTGTGCGACCCTGTAGGCTCATATGAAATTGGCATTGGGCTAATTACACTATTAACCCACAAGTTATAAATGGCCTCTAGTAAAATATTGCAACTACTCAATTCACATGGGGATCGATGATCCAATGTAACCTATCATGCAACCATATCACATCCCTTTTGTCACGCGATATTTCGATCAAGTATGAGACATGGAATTGTCATTCTCCTTTACCTAACCATTACTTTCTCAATCTCTGAGTAGATTAACAGTAGCAATGGAAAAACCCTTTATGTTGTAGTATAGTCATATATTTTATCAGTCTTACTCATCGAGTGGCCCAGTAATATCTCTCACTTAATGTGAGGGACAAATTCTATCTTGACCACTCATATTCCTCTGCATGAATATCACTAAACTCAATTATAACCTTTATGATCACTAGGTCAAAGGTGACTTTTGATTAGGTTAAAGTTTAGTGGTCATCATGTAGGAATCCATGATGATCTCAAGTCAAAGGGCTTAGTGATATAGTTACATATGAGATAAGCTTATGACTTGTACCATGTAGCTTTCTCATAGCGGGTCGGTCCAGCACCTTGTTCTCTTTCAAGTGCCTATGACTTTAATTTATATCTCTATAATTAATTAAGTCATACTAGTCTTGTTTCATTTATGATCCCTCAAAAATAACCGACCAGGAATATTTAGGACAATCACTATAGTTTGTCCAGGGATACAGTTATCATATTGAACATGCAATTGTTATGATAACAAAAGAGAAATTCATTAAAGTGTATAATACAATGATTGGCCTTAGGGCATAATTTCCAACATCCTCCCACTTGCACTAGGTACAATCATTAATTTGTCTAATTCCCATTGTCTTGACATGACGTTCATACTTTACCTGTGCAAGAGGCTTTGTAAGAGGATCAGCAACATTGTCTTCTCCTGCTACTTTGCATATTTTTATATCACTTCTATCATTAATCTCTCTAATAAGGTAGAAACGCCTGAGTATATGCTTGGTCTTTTAGTGTGACCTTGGCTCCTTGCTCTGTGCAATTACGTCGCTATTGTCACAGAATAAGTTTATGGATCTGAGATGCTAGGAACCACTCCTAGTTCAGCATGAATGTCCTGATCTAAACGGCTTCCTTAGCTGCATCTGATGCTGCTATATACTCAGCTATTATGCTCTGCTTGAGCTCTTCCAGCTCACTGCCCCACCATTTAAGGTGAACACATATCCTGATTATGATTTAAGGTCATCCTGATCAGTTTAGAAGCTTGCATCTGTGTAAGTTGTTACAACTGGCTTGTCATCTAATCTACTATATACCAAGAATAAATGCTTAGTCCTTCTTAAGTACTTTAGGATATTCTTGACAGTAGTCCAATAATCCTTTCCTGGATCTGCTTGGTATTTGCTGGTCATATATAAGGCAAATGAAACATCTGGTCAAATGCATAGCATGGCATACATGATAGATCTAATTGCTAAGGCATATGGAACCTTACTCATGCAATCATGCTGATTTTGTGTACTAGGACATTGGCTTTTGCTAAGATGAATGCCTTGAGACATGGAAATGAAACCCCTTTTTGAATCATGCATACTAAACCTATGCAGTATCTTGTCTATGTATGTGCTTTGACTTAGGCCTATCAGCCTTTGGATCTATCTCTATGGATCTTAATCCCAAGGATGTAAGTGGCTTCACCTAAATCCTTTATAGAGAAAGATTTTCCTAACTAAGACTTGACATTTTGTAAGGTAGGAATGTCATTTCCAATAAATAGGATATCATCTACATATAGCACTAGAAATATAACTGTGCTGCCATTAACCCTTTTTAAACATAAGGTTCATCAATATTTTAAATGAATCCAAACTCCTTTATTACTTCATCAAAATGTTGATTCCAACTTCGAGATGCTTGCTTTAATTTATAAATGGATCTTTGAAGCTTGCACACCTTTCCAGAGTCCTCTGGACGCACAAAACCTTTAGGTTGTGTCATGTACACTTCCTCAAGTAGACATCCATTAAGGAATGCTATTTTAACATCCATCTACTATATTTTATAGTCATAATATGCTGCAATGGCAAGGAGGATTATGATTGATTTGGCCATTGCGACGGGTGCAAAGGTTTCATTATAGTATACACTATAAGTTTGGATGAATCCTTTTGCAACTAATCATGCCTTGAAGACATTTACTTTGCCACCCATGTCAGTTTTCTCCTTAAAAACCCATTTGCACCTGATGGTTTTTATTCCTTCAGGTGGATCGATTAAGGTCCATACCTTATTATCATACATGGATTGCATTTCAGACTTCATGCCATTTAGCCATTTCTCAGAATTTGATCCCACTATAGCTTCTTGGTAGGTGGTTGGTTCATTGTGTTAAATGAGCAACACATCACGACATTCATTAATTAGAAATCTATATCTCTGAGGATGATGCCATGTCCTATCAGGCCTTCGTGGGCCTTGTGTTAGTTGAGTAGGCTCATTTACTTCTTGTGAGTCTTCTCAGTTTTCCATCTATGACTCTGTACTATTTTATGGTTCTTGAATTTGTTCAAGATGTATCTTACTCCCATTGGTTCTTTTAGAGATAAATTCTCTTTTTAGAACGATACCATTTTGAATTACAAATACTTTGTTATCGGTGGGATTGTAAACATAGTATCCCTTTATTTCTTTATGATACCCCACAAAAGGCACTTTGTGGATTTAGGTGCTAACTTGTTTGAGGCTTGTTTCTTAACATAAATCTCACTTCCCTAAATCTTGAGAAAAGACAAACTAGGTTTGTTCCCAGTCTATATCTCATATAGTGTCTTCTCAATTGCCTTAGATGGAACATGGTTTAGTGTGAATGCAGCTGTTTCTAGTGCATGGCCCCAAAAGGATGGTGGAAGATCTACTTGACTCATCATGGATCGAACCATATCTAATATTGTCCGATTTCTCCGCTTAGAAATACCATTCCATTGTGGTGTTGCTGGAGGAGTTAATTGTGAGACTATCCCATAACTCCTTAGATGATCAATGAATTCTTGGATCAATATTCACCTCCTCAATCAGATTGAAGAGTTTTAATAGTCTTGCCAAGTTGATTTTATACTTCATTTTGGAATACTTTGAACATTTCAAAATATTTAAATTTGTGTTTCATTAGGTAGATGTATCCATATCTACTGTAGTCATCAATAAAGGTAATGAAGTACAGATAACCCCCTCTGGCAGTTGTATTCATTGGTCCACATACATTTGTATGTATAAGTCCCAATAAGTCATTAGACCTCTCACTATGCCCAGTAAAAGATGCTTTTGTCATCTTTCCTAATAAACAAGATTCATAAGTGTCATAAGATTCAAAATCAAATGAGTTGAGAAGTCCATCTTGATGGAGCTTAGAAATGCATTTCTCATTTATTTCGCCGGAGACGACAATGCCATAAGTAGGGTGGATTCAAATCTTTCGATTTGATCCTTTGGTAGTTATATTATAGATGTCTTCATTACTAGGATATTCCAGATTTAAAAGATAATGACTAAAATGCAAATCACCATTAGCATAAAAAATGTCATTTCGATAAATAGAACATTTACCATTCCCAGTAATGGAAGTAAAACATCCCTTATCCAAATAAGAAAGAGAAATAATTTTGCTACTCAAAGCAGGAACATAATAGCAATTGTTCAAAACTAACAAAAGTCCACTGGGCAAAAGTAATTTATAAGTGCCTACAGCTAAAGTAGCAACTCTTGCTCTATTTCCAACTCGTAGGTCCACTTCGCCCTTCATCAGCTTTCTACTGTTTTTAAGATCCTTCACATTTGTACAAATGTGAGAACTACATGCAGTATAATACCCATGTAGAAGAAGTAGAAAGGTTAATCTCTATAACATAAATACCTAAAGGAGTAGCCCCGTTATCCTTCTTATTTTCAGATCTTCCAGGTAGAGTTTGCAGTTCCTCTTCTAATGACCCAGTTCATTACAAAAGAAGCAAACTCCTTCCTTTAGAGGCTTTGCCTTCTTAGCTAGAGGCTTAGTTTCAGGCTTGTTTAACTCTTTAGTCTTACCATTTGAGCCTTTACCCTTCCTTTGCCCTTGCCCTTGCCCTGCCCTTGCCTTTCTTTTTCATACCCTTTCCTTTCTGAACCATCAAAACACTGCTAGGCTTTTTCTTAATGTTTTGCTCAGTAGTTTTAAGCATCCCATGCAGTTCAGAAATGGATTTCTCCATGTTATAGTTCATAACAAACTGGTCATAACTTTCTAGGAGTGAGTTCAAAATCAAATCTGTAGCCAACTCCTAATTTAAGGGAAATCTAAGCCTCTCAAAGTGATTAATATAGCTCTTCATCTTTAAAACATGAGTGCTAATTGATGCACCCTTAACCATCTTACAGGAGTGTAAGGCCTTTGTGGTCTCATACCTCTCTTGCCTTACCTGTTGCTAGAACATTTTCTTGAGATGTACAATCATCTCATAAGCCTCCATGTATTCCAAATCTCTTTGAAGTTCTGGAACCATGATAGCTAGTATTAGGCATTCTACATCCACCGAGTCATTGGTGTGCTTTGTAAAGCATCCCTTTGAGCTCTTAGAGCGTTAGCCACAGGCTCCTCAAGAATGGGTTCATCCAGGACATAAGCCTTCTTTCCTGCTGAGAACAATTCTCAAGTTCCTGAACCAGTCAAGAAAGTTCGTCCTATTGAGTTTGTCCTTCTCAAGGACTGATCGCAACGATAGTGTAGCAGTGTTACTAGTCGACATGATTCTATAATAAAATAACAAAGTTAATTTTATATCTCTCACTAAAACTAACAACCCTCAAATTTGATTAGTGGGCTAAGACAGACTCATATTTACTTAAATTTAAGTCCGCTTTGGCATGACCCTTAAAATTAAGTTATTTAGGTAGCTAACTCATTTTTCAATTACATCACATGTAACTCTTAGATCTTTATGGGATTCAATCATCATATGATCCGGCATGTTCAATCCCATCTAATGCCTTAAGATCCAAAACCGTTTTGAAAATCTCAATTAAGTCAAACAATAATGAATCTTTGTGAATAGCACCATTACTCACGCTTGTCTCACCAAGATAACCTAAATGTATCTACTTTGATGGATCCTACATTTGAGTGATCTAGATTTGACAAGTATTCATTAATTGATGGCATTATGACTTAAGATTTTGATTAGAGGTTTGATTTATTAATTTAATAAATGTGTAAAGTGAAAGCGTTGTATCTCATATAAAATCATGCATATTATGATCTAATCAAAAGCATAATTAAACATGATACAATTGACTCACCTAACCTATGTCCATCCCAAGCCAATGAGAGGACTTCTCTAAGAAGATGAATTACATCAAGAAACCTCATTTTTCATTTAAGGGGATTAAGATGAGAAGATAATATACATTTAGAGTTTACAGAGAGGCATGACAAGCAGGCCGTATTTAAAATTACAACCCTTGTAAAACTAGAGCCATATATGTCACCATACCTAAACAACTTCAAGGCAAAGAAAACACAATAAATAAACAATTTCATATATATGAAAGGCTATAAATTGTGAATTAGATTGCGCTACATGTAATGACATTGAGGAATGCACGGACGAATATTTTCATATTAAGAATGCACATCATCTAGCTAAATATTAATCATATTAATTTATTTAAATTCATATAAATTTGAATATATATAAAACAGTTTATAAATATATATGTTTTGAAAACATCACATGAAAACATATATATAGATTTCAAAAATATCACATATAAATTTCAAAAAATCTTTAAAGCAATATTCATCCAAAAAGTTCATTACATGAGATTAAGAACGTAATCACCAAAACCCAACTTAAATGAAAATTTGACCTAGCTCTAGTACCACTGTTGGATAAGGAGGTGCAACCAGAAGATTAAAATTTTAAAGTCCCTATATGATATGGACCGAACGAACTCGTTTAAGTCAAGGTAGATAGAAGAGTTACCTTTTAATTTCTTTAAAGTTGGCACACGTTTGGATCTCAAGAGCTGACAATGTAGATCTGCTCTCTCTATCAGTATCCACACGAAACAGCTCTCTAACTCGAACAGTATGCTAGCGCTCTCAGCATCCGTTCTTCTTTAAATGTTAATTTTCCTTTCTATAGGTGTTTTGTGGCTTTCAGAGAGTGTTTTTGCCGTCAGAACTTTTCTAACTCTTTCTCTCTACCTTCATAAAGATGTCCCTATCCATATATAGTATATAGATAAGGGTTTTTTTTCTTCCACTTAAAAGCTCATGAAAATTTAATTAAATTTATCTCATAAATTTAATCCATAATATTCATAGATCTAATTCAAATTTATCTTATAAATTCAAATTATAAAACTGACATGATATTCTCTCTTATCATGTTAGTTATTAAATTTAATCTATCATATAAAATTAAATTTAAAAACTAACATAAGATAAGAAATATAATATAATATATATATCACTTATACATATTATAGTATATATATACGAATATATGTATACATATATATTTCAAAAATATATATTTATATTATCTATATTTAATTTTATATCTCATATACATATATCATATATATATATCATTATATTTTGAATTTTGTATGTCATATAAATATATATAAATATTTATCAAACAAATATTCAAATATATCTATATATATATAAAATCATTCACCCTATATTACATTAATTGAATCTAGACATATTCCATATTTAACGAACTTGGACATTATAGCTTGAGTTGGGTCGTTCTTGTGTGCGACCCTGTAGACCCATATGAAATTGGCAGTAGGCTAATTACGCTATTAGCCCACAAATTACAAGGCCTCTAACAAGACATTACAACTACCCAATTCACATGGGGATCAATGATCCAATGTAACTTATCATGCAACCATATCCTTTGACACGCGATATTTCGGTCAGTATGAGACATGGAATTGTCATTCTCCTTTACCTGACCATTACTTCTCGATCTCTGAATAGATTGACAGTAGCAATGGAAAAATCCTTCCATTAGAGTAGGGCCATACATTTCCTCAGTCTTACTCATCGAGGGGCCGGTAATATCTCTCACATAATATGAGGGACAAATTTCATCTGGACCACTCATATGCCTCTGCATGAAGAGCACTAAACTCAATCACAACCTTTAGAATCACCCGATCAAAGGTGACTTTTGACTAGGTCAAAGTTCAGTGGTCATCATGTAAGACATCCATTATGATCTCAAGTCAAAGAGCTTCGTGATAGTTACATATGAGATAAGCTTATGACTTGTACCATGCAGCTTTCTTATAGCGGGTCGATCCAGCACCTTGTACTCTTTCAAGTACCTATGACTTTAATTTTATCTCTCTAAATAATCAAAGTTATACCAGTCTTGTTTCATCTATGATCCCTTAAAGATAACTAACCTGGGACATTAGGACAATCACTATAGTTTATCCAGTGATTAGTTATCATATTAAACATGCAAGTATTATGAGAATAAAAGTAATAAATTCATTAAATAACAATGTGCATTAATACAATGATTAGCCCTAGGGCATAATTTCCAACAGTTACTGAGTTGTGATCCGATGTCTCCATGTCAAAAAGTAAAGATTGAGCATCAAAGATTGGTTAGGACACTACAACCTCTAGAGATTTCCTAGTGGAAGTGGGATAGGATTTCAATGTACTTTCATTTCTGGTCTACCAAGAACTCAAGCAAGCTATGACTCTATGTGGGTTATTGTGGCTAGATTGATAAAGTCAACCTACTCTTATCAGTTAAGACCACATATGAAGTTGAGAAATATTAAAAAGTCTGTGTGAAAGAGGTAGTAAGATTACAGGATGTACCTAAGGACGTAATGTCAGATAGAGATTCTGGTTTATTTTGAGGTTTTGGGGAGCACTATAGAAAGCAATGGTACTGAGTTGAGGTTTAGTACCTCTTATTATCCACAAACTGATGGATAGACTGAGTATACAATAGACTCTAGAGGACATGTTGCGATTGTATGCCCTGTGAGTGGCAAGGCAATTGGGACCGCCATTTGCCTTTGGCTGAGTATGCCTATAACAATAGCTTTTCACTCGAGTATTTAGATGGTACTGTATGATTCATTATATGGGAGGAAGTACAGATCACCCTTGTGTTGGGTTGAATTGAGCGAAAGAAGTGTGATTGGTCCTGATAGTAGATTAGACCACTGAAAAGATCAAAGTTTTAATGGCAGAAGCTTTTACTGCCTAGAGCCATCAAAAAAGTTATGTTTATAAGCGACGTCAACCGCTAGAATTTTAAGTGGGCGAGATCATGTATTTCTTCAAGTTTCTCCTTGACTAGTATTGGTAGGTCTATAAGGGCTAAAAACTTAACACCTTATTATATGGGACTATATCAGATTTGAGTAGAGTAGGTCCTATAGTGTATAGAATCACTT
>NW_026555339.1:18997829-19021555 GCF_029017545.1 Prosopis cineraria | reverse complement strand
TTAGATAATCTTTTTTAGACATATATAGCTCATATTTTTTTAAGAATTATGTTATCAAGCTAGTATTTTAATATGATAAATTAAAATCTTGATGGGTTATTACTTTTAATTATAATAAGGTTAAGTTATATATAAATTATTAATTCATATATAAATATATAAATGGTATTGAGACATCAAAGTTGTACAAATGTCGCAAGATGCAAATAATATTGTAGACCACTTGGTATATTGTGCACTTATTGTTTAACTTATACACATGGTGTCTACTTCTGCTGAGCTTTAATGGCTCTTAGACAAGAATTTTATATGATTCTGCCTGGTATATTTAGGTTTTCATTGATATAAAAAAGAATTACTAATAAGATTTTTATAAGTACTTATTACTAAGAAGAATATAAAAATTATTTAAATCTACCTTGCTATGAGATAGATAACGATTAAAAGTTAGCTAAATTGATCATATATGAGATCCTTGTAATTATCTTATATTAGAAAATTTATTGGTATTCATTAAAAATTTCAAATTATTCAAATGACTATTACCAAAATTTATGTGGTTGAAATTATTTATTATTAAAATTATTTTTTAAGATATTGAAAAATTATAGATAAAATATATTTTAATAAAAGAAGGGGAAACATTTAATCATTTTGAGAGAAGATAAAAATTTAGTCATTTAATTTATTAATTTTGAAAAAATATGGAGAAGAAAAAAGTAAAAGATATTTTACATAAACTATACCTTAATAATTTTTATTTAAAAATTAAAAAATTGGTTACAATGTATATAAGAAAATTATTTAATATTTAAATTTTTTTTATTTTAAGTTCATTTTCCTAACTAAAATAATATTTTATTAAAAATAATATAAATACTCATATAAATTATTTTGTCATATTAATAATTAAAATAAAATATATGCATATCTTTTCAATAATATATTTTTTGATATATGTGTATGTAGTTAAATAATATATATTTAATTTTGGATATAATAACTACCAAGTGCATTTCAATTCACTTGGCAAAAAAGGAGATTTAAGGCTTGGAGATGAGGAGTTAAAGGTTCAAATCTTAGTTTTAGCATATTTTGCCACAAATATGTGACGTAGCGCATGATGGTAATATGGCGTATGAGATGGGCTTGAGGAGGCACGCATGTGGCGGTGACATGTCACTAGGTAACAACATTTGCAATACATGTAGCATGTGACGTGGCACAAGGTAGCAAGTGACGTGACATCATTTGCCACACACGTGGTAGAGTAATGTGGCATAAAATAAATTATCATTTTTAAAAAAGAGTTTTGGTGACAACATTTGTTTACTTTTAGCGGTAAAAAATGTCACCACAAAAAACTATTAGCGATAAAATTTATAGCGATTTAGTAACAACTTTTAACGACAATTTTTGGACTTTTGGTGGTCTTTTTTTTTTATTATTGGTAGTGAAAGTAGCTATGTAAATGCCCTTGTAATGATCCACAAAGTTAGGTACAATTTTAAAATTTATTATAAGGAATTTAGCTATATATATATATATATATATAATTTTTTTTATGGCAGATTCAGCAACGTATGTTGGTAGCTTAGTTGAATTTTTCTTGGCCCTTATTAATCAGCCCTTGTATTCGAGTCCTATGGTGCACAAAAGAAATTTTGTTTTCCTGCATTATCTGTGTGAGATTACCATTTTGCCCTTGTTCTTAAATAAATAAGGAAGACAAAATCAAAATATTCAGCTCCTTCATTCATCTCTGGCTCCATTCGGCGATTTCTGTAGAACCACGTAGAGAGAGAGAGTTCCAATCTCCATTCTCCTCAATAGATCTGCACTGGCTTTCTTCATTGTCCACAACTGTCGCCGTTGTGGGGGTGTTTGTGAGTTCCCGCTGCTGTTGCAAGTGGTTTCAAATTGCAATTTCTCCTCCTCCCCTGCATTTTTATCACTGTCGTTTGCTATTATGGCGGAGGTTCTGATGAGCTCACATCTTCTTTCATTCTTGCTTCCATCATAGGAGGCTTTGGATGGTAGGAAACTCCCTCCTTATTCCTCCCCTGTCCATGTGTTGCTCTATGTGTGCTGCTATGGTTTCGTGATCTATCTTTTCCCCTGCACTGTCGAATTTTCTTCCCTTTTCTGTCATTAGTGACTCTAGGTGAGAAGCTTCAATCCTTCTTCCTAGTTGCTGTATGTGTATGCTGTGGGTTAAGTTATGGAAATTTCACTTTCTTTTTCTTCAACCGCATGAAATGTGGTGATAAGAATTTGGATTTCTTTGTACTTGAGATTTATTTTATTATTAAGGAATACATGTTTGGGTAGCTGAATGATCCAAATGCCTTTATTGTAAAATTTGGGAGTTGGAATAGAAAAAGGAGGAGTTTGGTTCAAGTTTAAAAATTAATGCACAAAAGGTATTTGACAAAATGTTTGTTAGACGAAGCTTGCTTGATTTATATTTTTCTAAAATTTTATTAATTTTTGAGAGGAGTATGTTTAGTTTGGATGTTATTGATCCATAAATTTAACTAAGATTGCAAAGGAATTTGATTATGAAATATATATAAATGTAATGATTTGAATTTTTAAAAATTGTATGGTTATTGATAAATTATTGGATAACAGATGGAAGGTTAGAAATTTAAATTGAATGGTTGGAAATAATGTATCTAAGGAGTTTGATGCAAAGCCTAAGAAAGAATTATATCTCAAATAAATAGACTAGCATGGCTAAAGCAATAGGTAGGAATTAGTGATGTAAGTGAAAATACTTGGACAAATTCTGAAGCATGAATTTTGGTTTTGAAATTTAAATGATAGTAGTTGATTTGAATTGTATTAGGAGTGAAAGGAAAGTCTTTATAATTCATAGAAAATTTATTAAAAATTTCATTTCATATTCTTATAGGATGTGCAACTTGATGGGGATTGAAGAAAGGAAGTCTTTGAAATTTGAAAATACAACAAGTAAGTGAATAGCACCCTCTGTTAATTTATCAATAAAATCTTTCGTTCAAATTATTACATTTTTTATGTGTATTATTTTTATTAACAACTACAATATATATCAGTTACCTTGTTAATTAAAGTATCTTATTTTTTTAGATTATAGAATAATGTTAAGAGATAATTAAATTATGATTTGTGTTAGTATTTTCTAAAGAGATATGCTTTTAAGGTTGATGAAGGCATTCTTATTATTTAATTCTAGACTTTTTGGCTACTCAATAGATGTAAGAATGGACATTATTTATGAAATTTTATTTTCATAATTATCAAATTGAAGCTTAAGATGACTTATGTGAGTTTGGTGTTGAGAATAAAAATTGTATTTTAGAAATAATTATTTTTTTCTTGCATGTTTAAAAAAGTAATTTTGAGAGGACTTTAAGCAAAACACTATTACTAACGACAGTTTCATTAACCCTTGGCGCGCCTTGATAAATGACAAACTAATTTGATATTCATGAGCTCTATTCTCACATTTGCTATTTGTGGGTCTAATACCTGTGTTTATTTTTGTAGCTTTAAGCTGCATTTGGTTAGAATTATCCTTATGGACTGTGTGTCCACGTTTATTTCATAACTCAAGTTGCATTTGGTTACTTAATTTTATAGACTGTGTGTTCATGTTTGTTATCTATTATTTTAAGTCCTCACAATTCTAAATTTGGATCAATTTATATATTTGAAATTTAATAGTTTCAGTTGTTAGTGTGGTATTTTGATTCACTTATGTATAAATCATTTTTCTTCCACTAGAATAAAATGTTTTCAATTTACTCTCATTTTTATGGTTATAATTAAGATTTATACATTTATTGAGCATGTTATATTGAATTCTCATCTTTTTAACTAATTTACATTGACTGAATTTATTGCTTTTTTTAATGCTATTCACTGAAAAATTTATTTTGATATTAGATTTATTAGCTGACGCTAATCCTACTGCTAACCTCTGAAAGGCAATACAGCTATACTAGGTAGGAATTTTTCTTGGTACTATTACCTTTTGATGTAAATAGTTAAGACTCATGTATTTTAATTTAGAAGAAAGATTAGTTACTCTATATAGGTTATTATTAGGGCTTTATTTTGATTTATATACTGTTTGCTGGCTAGAAGGAGCTTAGCTTCTGATTTATTTGATATTTTGACTGAATTAATGTATTGTAGAGTTTTCAAGAGATCCTATTTATAGAAAAAGTTTTGCCAAAATTTCTACGAACATGTTAAAACTTTGTTATAATAATTAGTACTGAAAGTGTTATAATTTTAATATAAATCAGATTGTAATTTAGAAATAAGATGAACTTATGATTTTGAGGCTTACAGGGTGTGATGTATTTCACACCCTATATCGGTCACCCATTATTTTTAGGATGTGACAGCCCTGACTTCTTTGTTACTTCTTGTTGTCCTCGATAGCCGTGGTTGTGTTGCTTTGCAATTTTTGAAGGTCGTACGCCGTTTCATTGCTCCATTTAGACGCGCTTGCTCCCTTCATGATTCGTCATTTGTCAAGTCGTTCAACATTGCTTGCACCACTCTTTTTGCTTGTGTAAAAGTTAATCAACTTTCTTCTTCTTCTCTTTCCCTTTTTCTGCCCCTTTTTTTTTTTAATGCTACAAAATCCAAATGGTTGGCTCATTCATACTAACTAATAACGTGGGATCTGACGTGTAATTTGTGCACTCCAATTCGTCCCATACTTTTGCTTTCTAAACCTTTTTTTTTTTAATTTTTAACTTTTTTTCTTTTAAACTCTGAGGTTTCTATTCAGTACTTCTAGGTTTTGTGGGTTAAAATTATTAACCTTGAAAAAGTTGTTACGATAATATTTAGGGGATTTAAATTAAGTTTGTATTAGGTTAATACCTCTGCTTAGGAAAATGGGACTTTTCAAGTATTTTATGCTCATGAGTAGAATTATATTGCATCTTTTAAATCAAATCTCGCCAAGAACTCTCTAAGTACTTACAATTAACAAATCCTATATTCTATGATATTAAAATCTTAAATATTTTCCCACTTTGAATTACATTTGGGGCAACATACTTTTATTAGTTTTGTTGTCATTAAAAAAAAAGTCCTAACAACAATTAGTCTCAATCAACTAAAATACATCTTAACTATTATGCAAACGTTTTTTTTTTTGTGACAATTTTGAAGCCCATTATATATTATAGATATGTATTTATTTGTCTATGATTTCATCTCTATTGCTTTAAAATTATTTTCGTAAAAAACAGTTAAATAATTTGCCAAGAAAATGCGCCATCAATTACTAAAATGGAGATAGATTTCAATCCATCCACAATGAACTTGTGTTTTATAGCATCTATTTTTTTTAATTTAACAAAGCTAGTAACAAAAAATTGAAATTATACACAATAGTGATTAAAAACGTTCAAAATTTTTTGGGCCAAAAAAAGAATAAAATTGTTCAAAATAAAAATACTATGAAATTGAAAATATGAAAATATTGGTTTTTCACTCCTCTTGGTTTGTGGTATAATTTAATACAAACTATAACACATTCAAACAGTTAAAATCATTATTTTATTACAAGAGAGTATTAATATATCAAGTTTAACTGAACGAAATAACAATATATTCTTATTTAAGATAAATTTGTTTTCATTAAGAAGCGATGTTGTAAAAGTAGAACAAATTAAGTTAATTAGTGACAAACTATGGCATCATATATATACCTATGCATCCCTATGGTTACCTACACTAACAACGAAGATTGAGGTTACAACAGTGTTGTTGATCTTATCCGTCATTAGAAATGGCCAAGAAATCATTCACACTGATTTTGTTTCTTCCTGTCTTAGTGATCTTACGTAAAGTCTTAAATGATTACTCTACAATATATATAATAAAATATAAATCTATTGGTCATCGTACTCTTCCCAGAATTTGAATGCTCAAATTTCTTCCAAAAAGTTTTCAATGCAGAACCAACATCACAAAATAATGAATGAGAAGTCACACCTGAAAATAACACCATGTAAATGAAAGTATATAAAAAAATTTCCTAGTTCAAAAAAATTTCCTAGTTCAACAAATAACACATATGATAGAAGAACATGAATTTTAATTACAATTTACTTTGCTCAACACTTATTGAAATATCAGTTTCGTCCATGAATAATGTACCTGTTATCAATCATATTATAAGATTCAATTTTAGATTGTTTGGGTTTTGAGTACTATTATGAAGAGAAAGAGGCAAGGAGAAGATGTTTAAAGTAATTTATAGAAAATAGGTTTTAGATTGTTCCTGTGATATGTATGTCACTACAATCACTATGTCAAATATAAATGTTTTCTTGTCAATATTACAGTTAAATAAATTCAAAGGATGAATGATCATGGTAATTTAAGGTTGAGGAGAATAAGAGTCAATTTGCGAATACCCAAATGATGTGGTTTTTATATTAATGTTGATAATTTTTCAGGTTTTAACTACAATGTCTCAGAAGCTCGGTATATAAAAGATGAAAAGGAACATACACTCAAATTTCATGGGTGAAGAAAAATCCTTAACGAAAGAATAAATATAGGACCTTTTAAGGATATTGAGATAGATGTACCTTCTTCTTCCAAGTCATTATACAACAATAAAAGAAGGAATGCGAGATCGTTAACAATTAATAGAGAGGTACCCTTTTCTCCAAATCCATTACACAATAGCATAGGAATAAGTGAAAGCTCTTGGACAACAACAATTAATAGAGAGGTATCCTCTTCTCCAAACCAATTACATAATAACATAGGAACAAATGAAGGCCCTTTTGTAGTAATTGATAGAGAGGTACCCTCCTCTCCAAACGTATTACACAATAGCGTTGGAACAAGTGAAGCCTATTTTGAAACAATTGATAGAGGTACTCCCTTCTCCAAAACCATTGCATAATAGCATAGGAATATGTGAAGGCTCTTTTGCAATAATTGACAGAGAGGTGCCCTCTTCTTCAAATCCATTACACAATAACATCGGAACAAGTGAAGCCTCTTTTGCAACAATTGATAGAGAGGTACCCTCTTCTGCAACCCATTGCATAATAGCA
Source organism: Prosopis cineraria (assembly GCF_029017545.1). NCBI lineage: Eukaryota > Viridiplantae > Streptophyta > Magnoliopsida > Fabales > Fabaceae > Prosopis > Prosopis cineraria. The sequence continues at coordinate 19,014,467 of NW_026555339.1, read as the reverse complement.
TAGTAACAAACAGTGAAGGCTATTTTGCGGTAATTGATAGAGAGATATGCTCTTCTCCAAACCCATTACACAATGTCATTGGAACAAGTGAAGCCTATTTTGCAACAATTGATAGAGAGGTACCCTCTTCTCCAAACACTTTATATAATGGCATAGGAGCAACTGAAGGCTCTTTTGCAGTAATTGATAGAGAGCTACCTATTTCTCCTAACCCAATACACAATAGAGCATAAGTTGTTGGTCAGCTTGATCATGGTGTGGGAAAAAGAATTTTGTTTCAACTACTTATAAATGTGTTTTTATCGATAATTGTCTATGTTTATTATATTATTACCGCAATTTCTTCCATTTTAACTGTACATGTTGTCCAGTTGTGCAAGCTATTTAGTGTGTTTTCTTGAGTAATGAAATATGAACATTTATGTTCGATATTTAATTTCTTAGTTTTCATGTATGTACACTTTTAGACAACAGTGAAAGTTATTAGTTTTTTTTTGTTTAACATTGCTGGGTTTATAATATTTAGATGAAAAAAAGTGAAATGAGGATTAACAGAAAACAAATGATTCTTGGAGACTTATAACTGTTATTAAGAAAATTAAAATACAATAATTTTAAAAAATTATTGACAATTAAAAATTTTAGGCTCGCACACACGCTTTTTCTTGTCATCACATTAAAACACTCTTCGTTGTAACAAACATAAATAATAATAAATAAAAGAAACTTAAACAAATTAACTTAATGTTATAATGATAAATTAATTTAACCAATTTAGAGACATTTAAATGATTTTTAAGCAAATATTCAATTTTTATTTAAAAAAATATGGGAAATTGATAACGCTGGATTTAGAAACAATTATAAGCTATATCGAGATTATTAGAAGACCCAAAACATCCACAATTTACACAAGTAATACTTTTCTATATGCCTTCAAGGCCCAATATAATGCAGTCCTTTTAAGAGAATAAAAAAACTTCTTCGTTACTATTAATTTGGCAATTTCAAAATTCAAAATGTTGGTCTAACTTTAATTTAAAAATTCATAACTAATTCTAAAAGACGAATATGAGAGTGATTCAAGTCTCTAATTAGAGATCTTGATTAAGTGAACCAATCCCTCATCTGATTTATTTATTCCATCAATGCTGAATCTCATTTTTGGTTCTTCACAAACGCAATCTGCCCACAGACTATAATCGTTAGCGGAAAAAAAAAACATAAATCATAGGCAATACTAGGTTATTTAATAAAATCATAAAAAACTAATTTCTTATTGGATAAATTAGTAACGACACCATCCAATTGCAAAGTGAAACATGTTACAAAAAGAAGGAACATATATATGTTATCTTTTTATTGCGATATTATTTAGATCCGTATATCGTTCTATATTAAATTAAAAGAGTTCAAACTTATAAAGGGGAATTAATTTATGTAAATTGAGTACATCCTATTCCAATTAATGTTCCTCCATTCAATTGAATACAGCCTTAATCAAATTGAGTAATGCTTCACTATTAATAAATGTATACATTGAGATCCAGAAAACCTCTTATCTCTAAATTAGCTCCTCGTAGGTCAGCTTCCTCTAGATTGGCATTTGTAAGATGTGCATTCTGAGATAAAGATACTAACTAATAAATGGATAAGGAAAACCTGATGTGTTTAAGTATACAAAATGATAATCAATGGAGGAATTCACCAGGACTTCAACAACATAATCCACAGGGATCCACCAATAATATTTACACAATAAAGTTTTATGAAGAACGACATTACTCATAAATCATGCCACGTTTAACATGTAAAAGTTCAAAACTCAGGTCAGCTCTGATATCAATCTTTCAAACAAGCATCTGTAAAAATTTGAAGTTTTAACATTAATACTTAGACTTTGCCACTAACCTTTATTTAATCAATAAAAACAATACAAGGAATATACTATATTGTTATTGTTAGGATGTCTAAGTTGAATGGACTAAAGTTGATGATGTGGAAAATTTTATATTGGATAAAATTGAGTTTAATAAGTAATGTAAAGGGAAATGATGTTTCTTTCCACTTTATACACTACTAAAATTGATGTGCTCAATTTTTTTTCTTTCTTTTCTAATATCTCTTTCACTGTCGCAGTCACTTTTCTTTTTCATTGTTCCCCTGCTGGTTTATTTCTAGGAACTTCTTTACTTGTAATGATCCTAAATTTTAAATTAGTTTTATACCAAATGGAGAGTGGTAAATTATTAAATCTTATGCTAGCAATTTTTCTAAAGGTCCAGAGTTTAAATTTTATTAAGAAAAAATTTTGGCTTATATTGTTTTAAAATTATAGAAAAAATTTTGTGCCCTTTTTTGCAATTTTTTTATGCTCTTTCTTATAATTTTCCCAATTTTTATTTGATCAGATTTTTATCTTCTCCTTCCCGTCATATTTCGCGTTTCTGGCATTAGTTGAGACAGCTAGAGAGTTCGTCCAGAACCTTCACCACCGCCCTTGGATCTTTGATCTCTCCTTCGTTCGTACTGGTTGCAGCCGTCGGATTAGAGGCGGGCCAGTGCTATTCTGCCAAACTTGGATCTTCTTCTTCCTTCTTTGACTAAAACCGTTGAGATCTTCTCCCTCCTCTGTCCATATAATCGTGCAAACGTTCAAGATTTCTTCTCCCTTCACCTTCGTCCTTGGTCGTCCACCACTAGTGACCGTGGAATTGTCAAAATCTTCCTCCTCTGACAGTGTGGCAGCTCGTAGGTAACAGGTTTCCTCTTCCCTGTTCAGCTGTAGGTTTGTCTTCCTCTCCCTGTTTCTGCATTGTTGGCCCATCTAAGGTGAGAAGTCTTGATTTTTCTCCTTCCCTTGAAACAAGAATCTGTTCGTGTGAGTGTGTGAAGTGTTAGAGTCGAAGTTGCCATTTTTTTTTTTTTTTGTCTCAAGTTTTGCTGCTGCAGATTCTTCTTCCTTCCTTCCCCTTGTTCGATCGCCTAGGATCTTCTCCTTCTTGGTGCTTCTCTGCTCTTTAAATCCTCTTTCAACCATTCATGCTGGTTTCAGGTGAGGAGCTTCGAATCTTCTTCTTGCTAGCTTTGCACGCATGTGTGTGTGTATAAGTAGTTGAGATAACATTTTAATTTGGTGTGTGAGGTTACTGTTGTGCGTGTTTATGGAAATGGGGTAGGTTTCTGAACCAAGCCGAAATTTTAGTCTATTGAAGAAGATGCAGTGTGTGCTTGGACTATAATTGAATTTATATTGATTTTGTTGAAGAAATAAACTTGGGATGCTAGAATAAATTATGTATTGACGCTGTAGAATTGTTGGAGAAATTGTAGAATGGGATTTGAAGGAAGAACTTAGTATTAAAATTTGAAAATTGATGCCTATAGGATGATTGGAAAAATGCTCGAAAGAAAGAATATTGGTAGATGAAAAAATTTATATTTGTCACTTATATTTGATAGACAAAATCATAGAAAACATACATCAACATACCATTTAGATTTGCACGCTAGGATGGAAAATTTTAATGAAGCTCCACGTTGATTTGCCTTATCAAATTCACATCTTTACAAAGCCAAATAAATCAAGTTTATTATTGTTAGAGGCCTGAGACAATAGTGCAATTATAAAACAAGTGTATCTAAGCAACTAACCGACGCAAATTTGCAAAGTCAATGATGGAGCCCTCGGCATTAACATGCTATCAAATACGATGGGCTTGAGGTTAATTAACATGAGAATAAAAATTGTATGTAATGTGGCATGGTACAAAAAAAAAAGGTTATGTAAATTCTTGGATGTATGGACCCAATGCACCACATTATTCATAGTCCATTGAATAAAATTGCATCACTTCAATCAAATAAAATTGTATGTGTCATTATTCTTAATGACTTAATTTTTACAATAGAATTACTAATTAATTTAATATATTTTCTCTCTCTACTGTTATTAATATCAAAATCAATTTATATTTAATATTATCTGAGTGTCAAGTTTTTATTAGATTGATCATGGATGACATGGTGCTTTGAGACCATCTAAGAGTTTCTCAATTTTGTAAATATACATCGTATTTTCAAAAGTAGAATATTGAAAGGTCATATATAGGTAGCAACTACGATTTACGTATGATTAGCCGGAACTTTCCACATAAAAGGTTTGCACGTAAAAATGAGACATTTTCAAGATATGCAAAGCTGAAATTCACGTCCCGTAAATCTTGAAATTCCATATAATGAATGTTATCACAAGGAATGTATAAGCAAGTCTCTAATATTTTATATTAATTATTAGCTTATCAACTTACTATATCTGCAAGGTTAACATAAGAAAGATTGTCTCCTTCAAGATCTGCAGCCTTCAAACACCATCAAACTAAGTCTATAGGACAACCAAGAACTATTTTATAATTCAAATATTTTAAAACAACAATACTTTACCTCTAAATTAGCACCTTTTAGAACGGCTCCTTCTAAATTGACATCACCAAGAACTGCATTCTAAGCAGATAAAAGTACAATAATAAAATATATTAGTAAAAACTTATATCTTTCATGGATGAGTTAATCATTCTAAGTTTATTTTAAGTAGGGAAAATAGCTATCAAGGACCTTTATATGAAATTTATATCAATCAAGAATAAGTTGTTTTCAAAACTCAAATAAAAAACAAGCCTAAATAAACTGTTGTTAATTTAGAACTAATTATTGTTAAAATTTGAATAAATACTTGTCGATAAAAGACTCACCTGAATTAACAAGTATTCATTTGAGTTTTGATAATAAATGATCTTTAATTGATATAAATTTTATATAGAGGTAGGTCATTGATTGCTATTTTTCCTTTTAAGTATTTAGTCAAAATGAATCTATTTCGAACCTGGAGTATCATGCCTAAGTGATTATAACCCTTTTCACTGGGATCAATACTTGTTGGTAGCCACATAATGGGTTCAAACAAAATTCCCAATGGATGGCCTGCTGAGAATATATAAATGTCCCTAATGAGGCTTTTGGCAAGAAAATTAAGATTTGGAGACATGCGAGATAGGCTTTCAAGGCTATGGAATGGTTTTAATTTTGAGTTAATAGACAATGAAAATGGATACTTTGTCCTCAAGACTGAAGGTATGCAGTTCAGACAAAGAATTTTAGATGGTATAATGATCCTAAATTTTAAATTAAATAAATTTCTCTTCTGATTAATATTTTAATGAATTGTTTTAATTTTATAGCAAGGGAAGAGTAGTAGTTTATTGAAACTTATACTAGTAATTTTCTTAAAGGTTTAGAGTTGAAATTCCATTAAGTAAAAGTCTGGTTTTCTTTGAAATTAGAATTTTGTGTCCTTTCTTGTAATTTTTCTTGGGCTTCTTCTTGCAATTTTCCCCATTTTATCTTTTGATCAGATTTTATCGGCTTCGATTCATAAAAAAGACCATTTTTGCGTTCAATTTCTTCTTCACCGACATCTTTTTCCTCTTCTCACTTCACCGTCAAACTCCTCCCTCACTGTCGCACTACTATCCTTGCTGTCGCTTTTCTCCTCTACAGGCCAAATCTCGTCGTCGTCCTGCTCATCTCATTGCCACCGAGAGTTGCCGTAATTTTCGCCCTGCTTCACGTTTTCCTGTCGTCCTCCTCTGCTCTCTGTCTATGTGTGCGTGGGCGTTATTGTTCTTCATTTTCCTTCCTTTTCAGCTGCTGGGTGTTGCATCCAGGTGTGTGATAAGCTCATCTTCGCTTCTTGTTTCATTGTTGTTGGCTGTGTAAGTTCAAACACTCATGCTCCCTTAATTTTCGATCAGCTGCCTCCTCCCTTCGGTTGTCGTTGAATCTGAGTTGGCATCCTTGTGATTGTGGCTGCCGTGAAGAACCCTCTGAATTTAACCATTTGTTTCCATTTTTCTTTGTCCTACGGTATGCCTATATTCCCTTTTATTTTGGGTGCTGTTGGTTGAGTGAGTGCTTGCTTAAATATTCAAGTTAGGATGGTTTGTTGGAACTTGCCATTAAATGGAATTTGATTTGAAAGTTGAATTGGATTGGATTTTGCTCTTGGCAAATTAAAACTGGGAAGTATAAAGAAAAAACGGATAAGAAGAAAAGATATTGTTGATGGAGGGTTGAGGAAATATTTATTTAAGAGTCAGTTAGGATGCCTAGAAGGTATTTATTAAAATGCTTAAAAAAAGTAATTTGGTTAAATTAAAATACTTAATTTTTAAATAGAAATTTAGTCATGTATGTTTGTGATTGTTGGTGTTTATAGATAATGTGATGCTAAGCTTGAGATGTTTAAGAGAAGAATTTGGCAAAATTCAAGTTGTTGAACTTTCATATTATTAGTTTTGAAGGAATACGTGTAATTATTTAAGTCATTAAATTGGGATCCTAAAGCACTTAGAGTAGATTGTGTTAAATTAAATGATAGTTGTGGCATTTTATTAGACTTTAAGAAGGTACAAAAGGAATGAAAATGTCTTCTCTTGCTGTAGTTGGATTGTTGATAAATTACTAAATTGGTAATGAATTTATTATTGTATAATTTAGTTGTGATGTTGTTTTAGATTGAATTTAAATGTCACTAAGTGCTTAGAAATTCCTTGATAAGTGATTTTAGAATTATAATTTATTTATTAGGAATTTTATGAAATCATTTGAGATATAAGTGAGAAATTGTAGAGGAGTAAACTTTAGAAATTATTGAAAAATTTTCAAGTGAGTGGATAGTGTTCCAAATAATTTTTGCAAAGTGTTTATAGAATTCCTTTATTTAAATTTTAAATTTTAATATTATTCTTTTATAAGTTATATAAGCATTTTTGTCAATTCTATTATGATTTATGTTATGAATAAAGATTGATTGAAGCTTATACAGAATAAATGGTTCTAATTTTTAAAAGTAATTTAATTATTTAACTCTATGTTGATATGAAAGCTTTTAATACATTAATTCGTGCAAGGAGGAAATAAAAATGAGTTTAGAAATAGAAGATAGTAGTTGAACAGTATACTTTGGAAATGAAAATATTGAGTTTTTTTTTAACAACTTGCACGCTTGATTATTTTTACTAGAAGGATTAAGTTCAGAATGCTGGATGCTAACGACAGTTTTGTTAGCCCTTAGCACGCTATGTTACACCTAGCTAGTAGGGTTCTTGTAAGAGGTGTTAACCCCATACATAGGGCAACACACGTGAAATGGAGGAATGAATATTTGTGAACATAATACTCACGTTTGTTTCATGGGCTTCGTGCCTACACTTGTTTTGCAGCTTCTAGCTGCGCTTGATTATTTCGTAACTTTAAGCCACACTTGTTGGTGACTTGCCCTAATAAATTGTCTGTTCACACTTGTTGGTTACTTAACATTTTGGATTGTATATTCATGTTTGTTAATTGTTTTGATTAAGTCCTCCTAAGATGTGAAATTTTGAAAATTTATTATTTTTAAATTTATTCTATTGAGCAAACTGTTATTTGATCCTATATAATTTTATATTGCAAAATTTTCTCCTAGATTGGATTTAAAAATTTATTATTTTATATTAGTTATTGACAAACATATTTTTATTATATCATCATTTGAATTCCTTTTGTATATTTTTATTTGTTATACGATTCTTGATAACCTCTAAAATTCTAAAATTATTGGTTTATTTCATGATTTTGTTGAGCAACTTTGTCATTTATTGTTAGCTAAAATTAAGTGTGTGTTTTAATATTCCATTAACTTATTTTAAACAAATTTTATTAATTACTAATTTTATATGTTTTATCTATAATTTTGATTAGGACGCTACTCATCAAAAAATTTCTTTAGCCTCAGATAATGTAATTGCCCCTGCACCTCCTGATCATTGAGGGGCTTTATTACTTTTTGGATGACGGAAGCACACTTCAATCATTTATTTTAATGTAAATATTTGTTATATTATATAATGATAGTCAGTGCTCCACGTGTGCTGTAATTAGGTCCTAGTTTTATTTTGCTAATATATAATTGTTTGTGTGGAGTTAGTCTCCTTTGTTGGATTGACTAACAAGTTTTATTATTATAGAAATTTCAAAAGGTCTAAATTACAGGAGAGGCTCTGCCAGAATTTTTACAAAATATTTAAGATTTTACGAACTTCATAATTATATATATAAATTAATTATCAATATTTTAGCTTAATCTCTTGTTAATCAAGACTTATGGAATATGAGTTTATCTCATATTTCATGCCGGTCATACTCTTAATACTAGGGTGTGACAAATGGGATCTGTGGATCATCACAGGACATTGCCTAGCTATTCAACATTGGAACCCTAACTTTAATTGTTAGGTTGTTCAAGTTTGAGTGAATTTAAGAATCTATGAGAAGTCTCACATTGAATATATTGAGCTTAATAACTAATAATAATAAAAAACAATTATCTATAAAATTGAGTTTTAAAGTTTTGAGTGAAGGTGTGGTATCTGTCTACTACTCTTGTTTGTTTTTCCTCTCCTTATTCCTAACATTAATTAACCGCAAGTTAATGGAATCTAGAAATTGAAGAGAGATAAATTTGCTAGGATAAGTGTGGCGCTTGATCTCAGCAACAAACTTCATTCCAGGTTTATTATCAGAAAGAAAATCTTCAATCAAGAACATACTTTATTATTAGATTTTGGTTTTCATTCAATCATATACAATTAATGGTCTAGCGGTCAATACAATAAAAAACAATGACTTTTAATGTTGACAAATCAAAGTCATTGCCAAAAGTCTACTTTTAGTGGCGATAATATGTCACCGCCAAAAATTGCCACTAAAAATAAACTTTTGGTTGCAACACTTAAAATTTGACACTAAAACTCTATTTTGGTGGCAACTATTAAGTGAACTTTTAACAGTGACAAAAGTATTTTTATAAAAATAATTTAAAAATTAAAATTAATTTATATAATTACTTCTCGTAACAACATTTGTCTCTATTAACAGGATTTTTAAAATATATATATAATTTGAAATTATATGAAATAATATATAAAATTATCATTTAAAATTATTAAATTTTAAAAATTTAAAATTAAATAAAATCATTCAAAAGATACTTATGAAATTAGATTTCTTATTTTATGTACATGATTAAAAATAAATGATATATAGGATCATGAAACAAAAAGAATAATAGTGAAGATGTGTTAAGTTTAATTATTAAATCATTTTTGAATCTTGTATTATTCATAATCTTTTTTTTTACATATGTAGCTCATATGTTATTAAGCTAGTACTTTAATATGATAAATTAAAATCTTGATGGGTTATTACTTTTAATTATTATCAGATTAAGTTATATATAAATTGTTATTTACATACAAATACATAAATGATATTGGGACGTTAAAGTTATACAGAAGTCGGGAGATGCAAATGATATTATAGATTACTTGGCATATTACGCACTTGATGCTTAACTTGGTATACACATTATAATAACCTTAAAATTTAAATTAAATAAAAATAATTTCAATCGATGTTTTATTTAAATTATTAATATATCAAGTGGAGAGTGGTAGTTTAGTAAAATTTATATTAGTAACTTTCTTAAAGGTCTAGAGTTTGAATTTTATTGAGCAAAAATTTAGTTTTATTTTATTTTAAATTATAAAAAAATTTGTGCCATTTCTTATAATTTTCTTTGTGTCCTTTCTTGCAATTTTCTCAATAAACTTCTTGAATCAGATTTTCTTCCCTACCATTGGAACCTCACAGAACATACGAGAGTCAGATTTTATTTCGCGTCGGTTCTTTAGCTCTCCCTCTCATCTCCATCATGTTCCTTCTCTGAACCTCATCGTTGGCGATTTCATGGATGCCTAACGATGGCACGAGTACTCCGTTCTCCTCTATAACAACTCTGCAAAACCTCCACTTCCTTCTCTGTTTGATGCGCTCAACGACTCGGAGGAGGCTAGGATTTGCCTCTTATTCTTCGTGTCTGCATCTAAGAGTGGTCGAGATGCTGCATCATCATCAGTGGCTTCACTCGCTGTTGCACCTTTGTCCGCAGCTGTGTCGGCCATTCTTGCTCTGTCTCTTTCTCTCTTCAGATCTGGCGTGGTGTTTGTGGGTGATCAGAGAGTTTGGGTGTCTTGAACGTTGCTCCCTCCATCTTCTTCCAGCTGCCAGCGTGATTAGGAAGTAAGTATTTGCTTCTTTTCTTCTATTTTTGGTGGTCCGTGATGTTGCACCTAAGGGGTTTGGGTCCCCTGTTTTATGATATGGCTGATTAAGATGGGGGCTAAAATTTTATTTAATTATTCTAGCTGATTATTTTTAAAAGTGTAAAAGGGAAAAAAAATTGAGTTGCTGTGGTTTGAAGCAGTGAGGGAAGAAACTTATTGAGTATGTATAATATCTATTTGAACTTTTAGTTGAGGTTGCTAATTTTAGTTGTTGCTAAGTGTTTGATTGGGATTAATTTGAGATATTTAGCGTTTCTGATGATGCTTGAGTAACGTAGGAAGTTGACCTGATCTGTTGGATGTTCGTTGTAAATTGACCTTGATGCATTGATGGTGTTTCTTGAAGCATTACAAAGAAAGGATTAAAGGAACTTACGTCTTGTAGCACATTATAAACTTTTAAGAAAACATGAGTTTAACTTAGATTATTGTATTTTATGTTAAAGGAAATTATAGAGCCTATAATTGTTGTTTGAGATTCTTTTCTATGCTAGAGTGATAAGTTATTTAAAGTTGCTAATTTGACTTGATTGATGTATGACTAAGTAACTACTATTCTTAGAATCGAGATTCTTTATATTCTACAAAACTAATTAAGAATTGCATAGCTAGAGTATTATTGGAGTTATTATTATCAGATTTAAGAATTTCGAAGAGATCATTGTTTTGAGACAGTGAACTAAGAACAAATAAGGTTTTAGAAAATCTTATGGATGTTTAAATAAAGCATAAATAGATAGAGTTGTAGCATGGGAAGTTTAGTATTATTAGCTTGTTGGTTTGTTTGATTAGGTAATTAGTGGAACTATCAAAGTATAAGTGAGAAGCTTGAAAAGGAGCAAGTTATAGAGATAATTGGAAATGTGTAAGGTGAGTGAGTAGTGTCCCAAATAATTTTTTTACAAAGTGATTATAAGATTTCTTTATTTAAATTTTTACGTTATTCCTTTATAAGTTATATAAATATTCTTGTCAATTCTAATTTTATGATTCATACAATCCTCTTTACTTACCTCACTTTTATATTAATTAATTTATTATGGAATCTTCTTTACATTGTTAAGGAATATTTGGATCCAGTACATTGTTAAATGAATATTTATTCTAAATATTTTTGTTGTTTAAATTTTATTATTTATGTTACAATTATAATATGGTTATTCATGCATGGAGAAATTTGAAAAGAAAATTCGATAGTTGAATGTTATATTTTAGAAAGAATGGTTTTCAATGAATATTTCAACTCTATGTACGCTCGATTTAATTAGGGGGACTAAGTTCATGATGCTGGATACTAACAGTAATTTCGTTGGCACTTGCACTCCATGGTACACCTAATTAGCAAGATGCTTTAGAGGTGCTAGCCTTGTGCGACGGCTAACGCACGTGAAATGGAGGGATGGTTATTCATGAATATAGTATTCACGCTTATTTTCATGGGCTTTATGCTTGTGCTTGTTTTCCTGGCTTTGAGTCGTGCTTGTCAGTTATTTATCCTCATGGACTATGTGTCTATGCTTGTTGATTACTTATCCTTGTAAATTTTATGTCCATGCTTGTTAATCATTCTGATAAAGTCCTGCTAAAAGGAAATTTTTTGGGAAACTTATTATTTTTAAAGTTTTTCTATTAAACAAACTTTTGTTTGATCATATATGATTTTATATAGTAAATTTCCTCCTAGATTGAATTTAAAAATGCATTGTTTGATATTAGTTATTTACAAACATTTTTTATATCATTGTTTGAATTCCTTTTATATATTTTTATGAGTTGTATGGTTCTTGATAACCTATAAAGCTCCAAAATTATTGGTTTATTTCATGGTTATATTGTTGAGCAACTTTGTCATTAATTGTTAGTAAAAAATTGGGTTTTAATATTCCATTAATTAATTACTACTTTTACATGTTTTATCTATAATTTTTATTGGGATGCTACTCACCGAAAAATTTCTTTGATCTCAAACAATGTAGTTGACCCTACACCTCTTACTGATCATTGAGGGGCTTTATTACTTTTGGGACAGCGGGAGCATGCTTGAATCATTTATTTTAATGTAAATATTCACTATATTATACAATGGTAGTTAGTGTTATTACACATATACTGTAGTTAGATTTTGGTCCTATTTTTTTATTAGGTAATTTGCTAGTGTGGAGCTAAGCTCCTTTTTTAAATTGGCTGATAGGTTTTGTTATTGTAAAACTTTTGGAAGGTTTAAATTACAGAGGAGATTTTGTCAAAATTTTACAGAATATTTAATATTTTTCAAATCTTATATTATATATATAAATTAGTTATCAATATTTTAGCTTAATCAAATATATTTAAGGCTTATAGAATGTAAGTTTGTTTCATATTCCGTGCTGGTCCTAACCTTAGAATTAGGACGTGACACACATGGCGTTTACTTCTTCTACTGAGCTCTAATGTTTTTTGGACAAGGATTTGATGTGATTTTCCTAATGTATTAGGTTTTCATTGTTAAAAAAAATAAGTTACTAATAAATTTTTATAATTAATTATTACTGGGAAGAATGTGAAAATTTATTCAAATCCACTTTGTTATGAGGTAGAGAATGATTAGAGGTTAGCTAGATTGATCACATATGAGATCCTTGTAATTATCTTGTATTGTAAATGTGACATTCTAAATTTTGGACTCAGTAGCTCATAATATGCAATAATTTAGTAAACTACTAAGCTCAAGTAGTCAAGAGTCCCAAAAGTGCCCCAAAAAGATGGAATAATCCTCAAGGGCCAAATCATAATTTTAAAGTTAATATTGGACAAAAGCGTAATATTTTCAGAGACTTAAAGAAAGCATTCGGAACCAAGAAATGAGCAAATTAAAGTTTAAAAATATCCAGGATAGGCTAAAAAGGAAATAAATAAGGTCTAAGAGGGTAGCAGTGGTATCTAATATAAATCTTGGAGAATAATCAATAAAATTGCTGTATTTAAATAAAGGTAGAGTTATTGACAACTTTATTCTTATGTCCTAATTCTTCTAGAAAAGGATCGTAGTTAGATCTAAGAATCATAGTAGATTTAAAAATGGCTTAGTGAGATTGCGGTTAGTTCTTAAGATCACAGTTAGATCTAATGGTCACAATAGACCTAGTAGAAAGTTATTGAACCATAGTGTATACAAACAGTTCTCTAAGAAGACAATAGTCTAGGATGAGTTTAAAATACCAAGACCTCTTCAATTTGGCCAACTATTATGGAAAGAGTATCCTTAATTTTTCTTAGATAGCACGGCTACTATTAAGGCCAAGAAAGGAAAGAGAAAGAAAAACAAGTGGCCTATCTGGAGCCAAATAGTAATTATTATTATTCAAAGTTAATTATATGTAATTAAATAAATGAGAGTATGAAAAGATACCTAGAGTTAAAAATAAAACAAGAATGAACATTAACCCTAAAATGTCAAGCTCAATTGGGGTTAAAGTGTCATTTCTAAGAGTTTTGGGTCTATAAGTACATGAAATTACCCAAAATTCATGAAAAATTAGAGGAAATTAGTATATAAAAGGAAGAAATATTTGGAAGAGTAATGCCAATTTTATTGGTTAAGAATTTGCCAAATAAGTAATTATGGGATTTAAATTATATTAAGGCAAGGAAAATACCAATGTTTCTAACCATGGATAGGAAGGAAGATGAGACAAATCCAAGCCCAATTTTGGAGGCAAAAATGGCGTGGATAATGGGCAGAAAAGAAGGAGGAATTTTAATTTTCCTTGGCCCAAATAAAAAGGAAAAATGCCTAGTTAAAATTAAGGTGGGAAATTAGATATTTTGGAATTCCAATATATTAAAAATCGGTTCAATCTTCCACTAAAACACCACCACCACCATTCCTCCTTCCTCATTCCTCAATTCGGTCAACATGTGAGAGAGAGAGAGAGAGAGAGAGCTTGGGTTCTTCCATGGTGGATTAGAGAGAGAAGAAAAATGAAGCAAAATCACCATCTAAACTCTATTTCTACATCAAAGTGCCTTCACAAAAGTTGTTCCTCTTATCAAGAAGAACATTTCTATGGTTTTAATTCTTCAAGAGGATGAGTTTGAAGTGGGCATAGATAGATGAAGTAGTGAAAAAATCAAGAATAAGTTAGCACATTGAGAAGAGGTAGGGAAAGAGCTTCTCTTGAGCTATTTTTCATAATTTTGCTTGAGTTTTTGTGATGATGGGATGCTGCCCTATTTCATTGAAATAATAAGATTTGTATTTGTTGATTAAATGGTAGACAAGGGCATAGAAATGGTCATATAGATGTTACTTATTGATTATTATGTAATAAACCCAGGAATTTTAAGTAAAAAAAAAAAATATATATTTATTGTGTTTTAATTGTGGTTATATTAATTTTGGGACAATAATGACAAGAGGGAGTGTTAGTATAGTGGAATTGTTGCACATAATTTACCTACTAGGTCCAGAGTTCGAACCTATTGAAACATATAGGAGTTATTTTTTTATTATTTTCAACCTTTAAAATTACCAAAATGCCCTCATCCTATTAGATTAAATTTTCTCTTCTTCCTCTTTGTTGAATCGTTTTTTTTTGCATTAGAGGGAGAGAGGGAGAGAAAAATCTAAAATCTTGTGTGCAATATCGGTTTCTTCTGCCATCTCCAACCTCTAATCTTTCTTCTTCATTCCTCGCCATCACTAATGAGGGAGACGAGTTGTATGAGGTCACTGTCACTAGTCTGCCATGCTCACAGCACTTTTCTGCTCTGTTTCTTATTGCTAAATATTTCCTTCTTCCATTATTTTTGTTCATAAGTGATGGGCAAGTGAAGAGCTTGTTTGGTGTTGTGGGAGGACTAATTTGTGAGTTGAGGCTATTTTAATGTTGTTTTATCCTTCCCCTGTTTGGTTGAAGGTTCTATTCTTCTCTTTATTGTGCATGTTTTGTCAGATACTTGAGGTGAGAAGCTTCAATCTCTTTCCCGTTGCTATGCGCATCTAATTCTGGGTTGAAATGGTGAAATATTGTGAATTTTCCTTCTTTCATGTGCTACTTGTGAATGTCATAGAATGGGAAATTTGATTGTCACAACCAGTACTAAGGGTATGACTGACATAGAATCTGAGATAACTCACATTGTATAAGCCTTAATTAACCAAAGATTAAACCAAATTATTGTTATAGAATTTATAAAGTTCATAAAGTGTTAAATATTTGTAAAAATTTTAGAGAGAGTCTTCCTTGTAATTTGGACCTCCCAAAATTTTTACAGTAGCAAACCTGTCAGCCAATCCAGTAAAGGAGATTAGCTTCACACCAATAGATTTATATTAACAAAATAAAATTAGGACATAACTATGGTACATGTGAAGTCCTAAATTTATAATTGAATATACTACATAATTACATTAAAATGATTGGTCAAGAGTGCTCCCCTATCCAAAAGCAATATTACCCCTTAGTGATTAGCAGGAGGTGTAGGGTCAGTTATAATATTTAAGATCAAAGAATGTTTTTGGTGAGTAGCATCCTAATTGAAATTCAAGGACAAGTATAATTAACAATAATAATAATAATATATAAAATAAAACTTAAATTAAGACAATCAATGAGGTCAATTTCTCATAAGCCACATGATTCTATGTACATATATAAATCATATATGTATGAATTCAACTAATGATGATATGGCATTATAATTTGCTTTCATACTATAATGAATGTTATAAACAAATGAGAAATAGGAAACTTTTTTAAAAATCCATATGTAAGAAAAATGCCAACTCATTCAACAAATAATATTTTAAGTAAACGATAGTTTTTAAATCTAAATTTAATATAAATATATATATTTTTATTCATGGGACTTAATCAGAACAATTGTCAACCAAGGACACAAAACCCACGAGAGTAACTAACCAACAAGTATGGATACACAGTTTATGATGGTAAGTAACCAATGAGCGTAGGCTCTAGGATTAGTGAAATAGGTGTCAATACAATGCTCATGAATCACCATCCCTCTAATCCACACGGCGTTGGCCTTCACATGGGACAAGTATCCTACAAGTACTCTACTAGTAGGTGTTACTATGGCGTGTCCAAGGGTTAAACAAAACTACCATTAGCATATATTTTTTTAAGATCAATCCTTCCAATAAAAATGACCAAGCATTGAAGGATTTGAAAAACAATTCAATGTTTACATTTCCAAATAATACCATTCAACTACCATCTTTCATTTCTTCAACTCATTTTCATTTCTCCTTGCATAAATTATTTGTGTTAAAATTTTTTATATCAACATAGAGTTAAACAATGAAATTACTTTAAAAAAATTTAAAACGCGTGTTCTATATTAACTTCAATCCATTCTTATCCATAACATAAATCATAAAAATAAAATTGACAAGAATGTTTATACAACT
>NW_026555339.1:18961091-18997729 GCF_029017545.1 Prosopis cineraria | reverse complement strand
AATATATTTTAGAAATAAATATTAATCATTAAATTAAAGTTTCCTTGACTACAGCTTAAAGGACATGTGTTTGCATATATTCTGTGCCAGTCACGTCTATTTTTTGGGACGTGACAATTAATGAATGGTAGCTTGATTTCAAGCTTGATGTAATTTTGAATAGCCAGTTTTCAATGGAAATGCAGCCCCATTCTTGGAGGAATTAAGCAATGATTAGCTAAGAATTTAAGTTTATAAATGTGATTTAAAACTTAGCCTTGAGACATGTACATATGAAGCATGAAATATCTTGGAATCAACCACAATTAGGGTCTCATATACCCATAGTTTACTGTCAAGGATGTTCAAGGAAGGAGTTAGAATTTGGCAAACTTGAGTTTAAAAATGATTCCTCATGAAAAATTGAGTGGGAAAATGATGGTATATGAATTTTTATGTCAAGGAAAGTTCATGTGAAAACTTGAGATAAAGAAAGCAAGAATTAAATAAAGAGTAAGTTGACATGTATTGACAATATAATTTTTGGCTCTAACATTGTCATAAATATTCTATGGAAAATATTTAGGGTTAATGAGTGTCATGGAAAAGAATTGGAGGTTTTGATCATGGGGGATCAAATGGAAGCAAGAAAACAACAAAGAAATAGTGAAGTTAAAAGGTAGTAAACTTACCCTTTATTGCATGCTTGGTATTTATGCTTGCATGATGATATGTATGATTTGTTTCCTTAATTCTATGAATCATAAATGAATGTTTGAAGCTCTGTTTTTTAAGTGTTTCGTGGTCTATGTATGACCTAAGAGCATGTAACATGTCATATGTTAATTATGAAGTCATATAATGCAAGTATATGTTATGTATGAGACTTTTGCCTTGTATGTTTGAATGCTATTGTTTACTAAGAGGGTTATTGTTTCATGTCAGCTTAGGCTCTTTATAGAAGAGAGTTATTGTTTCCTTGTTTAATGCATAGTAAACCATATCCAATGCTCATGAGAATTTTTATGATAAAACTAGACACATAAAGATTTCTACAAAGCTCTAAACCAATCATTTGGATATGTAAATCTTGAGTTATGAATTTTTCAAGTTATGGCACAGATTCGGCATGAGAAACAAAGTAGCTTTAGAAAAATGAATAAATTGTGATATTTGGAACCAAAAAGTAGTTTAAAATGCTTTTTTATCACTTAAATGACTTTAATAGCTTTCAAGATAATTTTATAGCATCCTCATAGGAATTTTCTAGATTTAGTTATGAATTTTTAAAGTTCAGCAAAAATTCTAGACTTACCAAATAAGTAGTAACCCAATGATTAATTTGTGAATTTTAATTTATGGGCTTCATTTTTCATTTTTCCTGAACCATATCGCTCCCAATTGCATAGGAAAAGTTTTAAAATTTAAGATTTGACACTGTCGAAACCAAAAATAACAATAAATACAGCTCTTTTAAGGAGAGACAAACATGCATATACAATATTTCTCATTTAAGATTGTCTTACATCTTTGGGAAAAAAACAAAAATAATTATCTACTTAAAAGGCTAGAAGTTTTTGTGGTACGTTTATACACTATCATTTTTTTATGTAATCATTTATTAAATTTACTTATTCTTTAATTTGAAAAGGATCACTCAAAATTTTCATGAGAGATTGGAAGAGAAAACCAAATTTTAAAGCTACCGGTTATTATATTGTGTTATATATATTAAACTATGCAAAGCTATAACAAATAGAGTTTATTATACTAATCTCTGTTGAGGCTTAATTAAATTAAGGCTAAAGTGTATCTTGATCCTTTAAGTTTATATAAGATTTTAATTTGGTCTCTTTTTTATAAATTATACTCCAGTTCTTTAATCCTAATATCATTAGTTTCAAATAATAATTTTTTATGTTGATTGCTTTTAAGAAATTAATATAATATGTCAATATTTAAAAATGTTTTGTCAATATTTAAATACTCAATGTAAAAAGTTCTTGTTGATGAAACTAACGATGTCAAGATTAAAGGACCAAAAAGACATTTTATAAAATTAAGATACCAAAATAAAACTTTGTATAAAATTAAAGAATTAAAGATATATTTTATCATTAAATTAGTTGACAATATTTTTTTTTAAAGATATAACAGCATTACTGAAATATATTTATTTTTAGTGCATTTAAATTTATGATCAAATTTGAAGGTCAACTAAAGCAGTTATTCCTAATTAACTTGTATTGTTGTCGTTTGAATGCAAATAACATCTCTCTGAAGCTTGTCATCTATGAAAGTTATGATACCTCTTTGTTGAAGAGCAACATGTAAATGGGCCGTGAAGCCTTTCACGTGTCTTCTCCTCTGAAGATCAAGAAAACATGGTACTTCCATGGTGGGATTTTTGAGTTCAAGGAAGAGGAAGAACATGCAGCATTAGCACCAGCATCCATTGAAAGGCTTTAATTTGTGCACATTCTTAGAAAAATGAAGGCAAGAGCAAAGTAGAAGCATGACAGATTCTTAGTATGATTAAGGGAAATACAATCAAGTCCCAAAGGATCAATTTTATATCAGTTTAGTCCCAACTAATTCTAAAAGGCTAATCAAGTCCCATGCTATTTTTCCCCAATCAAAATTACAAAGGAAATGACGAAAATGCTGCTATGAGTAAATATAATATGTACACTTATCAGCTCCACATTTCCCTCCTAATTTGTCTCTTTCCCGCCATTAATGAGAGCTAAATGTAAGTAGTGGAGCTGTACGTTGAAGAATACCCATTCCTGAAACAGAGTTATGCTTGGAAGAGGTGGAGTTGCCTTAATTATTGACTCAAGGAAGCTTAAGGAGTTGTGCTAGTGTGTGTAGACAGTTTTTTTTTTGCAAATCCTTGCATCTAAACAAAAAAAATTTACTCCATGAAGGTCTGATTTCTTACAAAATGGCTCTCATAAGGAAAAAGATGGAACAGTTTTTTGCAACTGAACATGAAAGATTTTTTTATTTCACATTTCTTAAGATTTGGCATGAAGATTTGACATTTTACAACTGAAAGTGTAAGAAATTATCATCGAGTGTCCATATTTTAAGATGGAACGCTGTCACTGTTTAGCTTATATGAAAATCACTTATGTCAAAAGTGACTTGTTTTTAAGTGATATATTTGTTACATTTTATTTTGTTTCTTGTAGGTTGATATTATTGGGTACGATGGAAAGTAATTGTTTAAAGAAAATTTTTTGTTATTTTCATTTTGGTGGAGATATTGTAAAAGATATGCATGGGACAATGCATTATGATGGGGGGAGTTGTAATGGAAGAATGATTAGAGAAGGAATGTCTCTTGAAGGACTTGTTAGATTGATTTCATCATGCTTGAATTGTGATTTAAATGGAATAGAGTTGAAGTACACAGTAAAGTTTGATTGCAATGCTCTTTTAAACCTTAAAGATGATGAAGGGATAAATCAATTAATGAAATTAAATAATAATTTTGCTCATGTGTACATCATTGGAAAGATACAGCAAAGTACAGAGGCAACAAGAGATTCAATTGATGGGTAAGTTTTTTTAATAGTTGCAAAATTAATATTATGCTAATATGAATATGGATGGTAGTAATAAATATGATTTGAATGAAAATGTAGAGCAGGACGTTTAGCTGAGAATTCACATGCTACACAAGATCTTGAAGTTCTACCATGTGCAATATAAAATATCCCAACACCAATGCCTGAGCTAAATGCAACAAAGTGGAAGGATTTGCTAGTAGGACCTGGGCAGATTTCTATGAGTGCTGATGATTGTAGACAAGCAATCTACAAGTATAGTATTGCACATAGGTTTGAATATAAATTTGTGAAGAAAAACACAACTAAAATAATTTTAGTTTGCAAAGAAAAAGGATGTCAATGGAAGATAACAGCATATTCATTAAGGAAGTCTATGCCCTTACTTCGTGTAACAACTTTCAAGAATGAGCACTTACATTCTGCCCAAGAAGACCTTGAAGTTTCTTACAGTACAAGGTGCATACTAACTTCGTCTATAATTGATGATGTAGTAAGGTCTAATGTGAAAAAAAGACCCAATGAAATCAAAGCTGACATATATAGAGACTATGGCATAAGTCTAACTTATCGTCAAGCTTTAAGAGCGAAAGAAAGGACATTGGTGGAAATAAATGGGCTTCTTGACTAATCATATATGCTTGTTCCTTGGTTGTGTAATAGACTAATGGAGACTGATGCTGACACTGTAGCAAAATGGGTGGCTTCTGAGAACAATAGATTTAAACGTTTATTTATTGCATATGGTTTTTTCATTAAAGGATTCTTGCTTGGGGCTAGGCCTATTTTATATGTGGATGGATGTTTCCTCAATGGTCCTTATCGGGGCACCTTATTGGCAACTTCAACATATGATACCGATAATGAGTTGTTTCCATTAGCTTTTGCAATAGTTGAGAGTGAAACTCATGATGATTGGACTTGGTTTCTGCAAAATATTAAAGATATCCTTGGTTTGCTACAGGTAACTATTGTTTTTGATAGAAATAATGCTATTATTGGTGCTGTTAGAGCCATATTTGGTGGTGATAGACATGTATTTTGCTATCGACATGTTAAGAAAAATTTTAGCTCTGAGTTTAACAAAGTTTGTAGGGGAATGGGAAGGAACAGCAAGGAAGAGGCACTAAAGTTGTTTGATTACATTGCCTATGCAAGGCATGAGCACGAATTTCGTATAGCCATAGGAAATTTGAGGATATCCTCTCCACAATTAGTAAGATGGGTTGAAAATCAAGGTGATGTTGATCGGTGGGCACTATCGTTGTTCCATTTCGAAGATAGGATAAGATAACAACCAACTTGGCCGAATCATTCAATGCATGGATTCTTGAGGAAAGGAGGCATAATATATGTGTTCTTATAAATGAGCATAGAGACAAGTTGAGCAAGAAATTTTTTGCAAGTAAGGCAGTCATGAGTAAGTGAAAAAGTATAGTTGGCCTTAATGTTGAAGTAAAGTTGAAGGAAAATATTTT
Source organism: Prosopis cineraria (assembly GCF_029017545.1). Taxonomy (NCBI): domain Eukaryota; kingdom Viridiplantae; phylum Streptophyta; class Magnoliopsida; order Fabales; family Fabaceae; genus Prosopis; species Prosopis cineraria. Next base: position 18,992,697 of record NW_026555339.1, on the reverse strand, counting down.
CAGGGCAGAAGTTATGATAGTTTAGTTGCATAGCTCACATATTGCATTGGTTTGGACACCGTGTGGAGATGTATGTGTGAATCTGATACTAAGAGAATGCACATGCAAAGTTTGGCAAATGTCTGGCATTCCTTGCCCACATGCTTGTGCAGCCATTAAAGAAGTGCATGGTAATGTGTATAACTATGTCGAGGAATGTTATCTTTGTAGTTCACAGGAGAAAAATATAGTGGCACTATGCATCCTATTGAGACCCATGACATGCCAAAGCCAAATGCGTTGACAGTGTCTGAGCTCATGAACCAAACCATTTTGCTGCCTCCTAGAACATCTCGACCAGCTGGCAGACCTCGTTGTGTGAGGATTGAGTCTCAACATCAACAAAAGTTTATCATTTTTCTCGCTACCATGAAGCAGGTCATACGTGGAAGAGGTATAGAAATCCAAATCCAAGTTGATGTTATTGTAAATGGGTTACCACATGAACTTGGATTTGGGCATACATATATGGGTTGTTTTAGGGGTTTTTTTGGCATATAATAGCCCCTGTTTTTTAAATCCAAGTTGATGTTTCTATAACATGAGATTAGATCAACTTGGATTTGGTTGACATGTATAGGTTTATGTAGATATATATTGGTAGTATTAGGGGTTTTTTTGGTACATAACAACCCTTCGTTTGTAAATCCAAGTTCATGCCTTTATGTATGTGGGCTGCTGATATGTGCAGATTCATTAGATGAATTAATACATGTTTCTTACATGTACAGTTCATATCTTCTAGTTCATTGATCCAAAATTTCGAGTACGAGTTGCAAATTTTTCATAAGGAAGTTCCAAAATTTGGTGTCTCAGTTGCAAATTACTGGAGCTTTGTCATAAAAAGAATAACTCTTGTAAGAATTTAATAGTTCTTCGATCTAAAATTTGGTGTACAAGTTGCAACATTTTCTTAAGGAAGTTGCAAAATTTGGTGTCTCAGTTGCAAATTACTGGAGCTTTGTCATAAAGGATTTAACTTTTCAACAAATTTAATAGTTCTTCGATCCAAAATTTTGAGTATGAGTTACAAATGTTTCTTAAGAAAGTTGCAAAGGTTGGTGTCTTAGTTGCAAAATACTAGAATATTGTCCTGAAAGAATAACTCTTGCAAGAATATAATAATTCTTCGATCCAAAATTTCGTGTACGAGTTGCAAATTTTTCCTAAGGAAGTTGCAATATTTGGTGTCTCAGTTGCAAAATACTGGAACGATGCCCTAAAGGATTTAACTCTTGTAAGAATTTAATAGTTCTTCAATCCAAAATTTGGAGTACGAGTTGCAAATATCTCCTAAGGCAGTTGCAAAATTTGGTATTTCAGTTGCAAATTACTGGAGCTTTTCATAAAAAGAATAACTTTTGTAAGAATTTAATAGTTCTTCGATACAAAATTTGTTAAAGAATAACTCTTGTAAGAATTTAATAGTTCTTCGATCCAAAATTTCAAGTATGAGTTACAAATGTTTCTTAAGGAAGTTGCAAAGGTTGGTGTCTTAGTTGCAAAATACTGGAACATTATCCTGAAACTCCTACAAATTTTAATAGTTCTTCAATTCAAAATTTGGAATATAAGTTGAAAATTGTTTCTAAGGAAATTGCAAAATTTAGTTTCTCAGTTGCAAATTAATGGAGCTTTGTCGTAAAGGATTCAACTCTTTAATGAATTTAATAGTTCTTCGATCTAAAATTTTGAGTACCAGTTGCAAATTGTTTCTAAGGATATTGCAAAATTTGGTTTCTCAGTTGCAAATTACTGGAGCTTTGTCCTAAAGAATTTAACTCTTCAACAAATTTAATAGTTCTTCGATTCAAAATTTTGAGTACCAGTTGCAAATTGTTTCTAAGGACATTGCAAAATTTGGTTTCTTAGTTGCAAATTACTGGAGCTTTGTCCTAGAAGATTTAACTCTTCAATGAATTTAATAGTTCTTCGATCCAAAATTTTGAGTACCAGTTGCAAATTGTTTCTAAGGATATTGCAAAATTTGGTTTCTCAGTTGCAAATTACTGGAGCTTTGTCCTAAAGAATTTAACTCTTCAACAAATTTAATAGTTCTTCGATTCAAAATTTTGAGTACCAGTTGCAAATTGTTTCTAAGAACATTGTAAAATTTGGTTTCTGAGTTGCAAATTACTGGAGCTTTGTCCTGAAGGATTTAACTCTTCTACGAATTTAATAGTTCTTCGATACAACATTTCGAGTACCAGTTGCAAAGTTTGCCTTAGGAAGTTATAAAATTTGGTCTCTCAGTTGCAAATTACTGGAGCTTTGTCTTAGAATAATAACTTTCTTAAAAATTCATTACTTACCCCACCCAAAATTTTGACACACAGTTGCGACATTGGCTATATATAATTGATTTGGTTGCTTGTATAGCTTGCTTGATAGTCACAAAGAGTGTTTTATTTAGAAAATTTCATGATTCATTTGTTACATTGAATTAGATCACCATATGATTAAAGCAATATAAGTAGCGGCCCAGCTATATCAATTGGTAGGAAATACATGTTATTTTAATTTGTTGAAAATAATAAGTATTAATTAGTACCTGTGATATAAAATTTAAATTTTGATCAAATAACATGTTTTGGATACAAAATTAATCAAGCATATCCCACAAAGGCCAGCTCAATTTTGCAGCCAAAAATTCTATTCTTATACGCCCTACAATGTGTTAGTAAAAATATTCTTATAAACCCTAAAATTTGGATACAGCTTCAAATTCAATTGAGCATGTCCTCACTTGTACAAATTACATAGTCCACCTTCAGCTAAGACACTTAAGGGAAAAAATTGAAGAAGAGGCAATTTCTACAAAATCAGAATGGTGAACGTTGATGAGGAGCAGGACCTTCAGCGAGGCAAATGCATCACACCCATCAAAGATTAATGATGAAAACATGTCACAGATTAAAAATTCATCTACACTTCTTTCCTGCCCTCTTTAGTCGGTTAGCTACTGAGACAAGCAAATACTTCATTTCTCGTGTGATTTACCAGCCACCACACCACATCCACCCTAAACTATCTCAGTTGTTCCTAAAAAAACATAAAGAAAGTTTAAGTTTCACATTGATAGTTGGAAGAAAAAAATTAGAAAGATTGTGGATCACATATACATACGTTTGAAAAGTTCTCTATGGTCAGTCCTCCTTTTCTTGTTCTACCATCCCATTCTGCACAGTACTTTATCATATATACCCCATAATCATCTCTACAAATATGAGCAATTAAGGTAAGGCAAAATGTCTATTAGAAATGAATGCATTAAAAGGTAGTTGTTTTCATAGATAGTTACTTACACATTACTCTGTTTGGGAAGTTCTTCAAATATCATCTCCATCTGAAAATCCTCTCCATATTTCTCCGGGTCACATACTTGTAACAACTCAATTATGCTAGTTCCCTACAAGTAGTTCCAGAGTTAGATAACCATTCCCATTTAAAAATTTAAGTAACCTAAAGTAGTTATGCAAAAGCACTAATAAAGCATACCGTAAATCCAGCCATCATCTTCTTCTCTTTAAATAACTTCCTAACCAATGAATCAAGGATGAAAAATTTGTCATTTTTCAAATCAGCACAAGAACAAAACCAGTGATTGAACACAAGCATGGGCAAGAAGAGGTAATCACAATTTTCAAGGTTATATCCAAGTTGATCGGGCATGAGCATCTTTACATCCTCAAAGACAGACCATCTTAACTTTTTATCCCTTAGGTTGGCCATAAATTCTGAATCAAATATGTACCTCTGCACCTTCCCTTCACGAAGTTGCTCACCAACCATCACTTTTGCGACCATGCTCATGACCTACAAAGACCATATCTAATACTCAATGTGCTATCCAATTAAGCAACTAATTAATTAAAACTATCAGACATACTGCTATACTTATCCATTTTTTAGGACCAAGACTTTGGCATTTGGCCCTAATTAAGTAGTAATCGTACATCTCAACGACATACCTACCAAAAAAAGTGTTATTATATTAAACATAATGCACCATAATTATCGAAAAGTAATATCACATTACTTACTCTTCACCCTCTGCTTGATTGGTCCACCTAGTGCAATATTCATATATTTATTGTTGTTTCGTAATTCTCCCTTATATTAGTTCTTTCAAAAAGGTGACCAATTTACCTCAACCCTTTTCCTCTCAGACCCTCGAATCATTAGGCTTTCATCTGTTCTTTTCCTTTTCTTACCATCTTGTCTTTCATCACTTTCTTCCTTACTATCAGAGCCTTCATCTTCATCTTCTTTAGATCCAGCTCCAGCTGCAGTTTCATGTCCATCGTCATCCTCATCTTCATCCCTATCTTCATCCCCAGCTTCATGTGCATCTTCAGCTTCATCTTCACCCTTGTCTCCATCTTCATCATCTTCTTCAGCTTCATTTTTATCTCCACATTCCTCTTCCTCTACTTCTTCTTCGCTTGGTTCGCTAACCCGCACGATAACTTTACTATCAGATATTTGAAGCTGGTCATGACTTTGTTGCAACTTCAGCACTTTACTTGCAAATGTATTGGCATATTGCAAAAAGTCTTCGTATATCTCCCTCACACCCTAACCAAGTTTCAACACCAAGCTTATTAAGCAAGTGAAAACCAAAACATAGACAATAAATTATAGACATTTATATACCAGGTGAGTTATCACTACAAGTGGAGGTAAAACTTCAGACACTTCATTAGTTTGACCACTATAAAGAATGCTGTGGATGCTTTCTTTTTCCAGCTTAACCTATTTTTGCACCATGTGTTGGTTCCACAAATGCATCACGGGCGTTCCACCATCTACTGATGGTGTTGGGCCCAATGAAAAGTGGTGCATGTAAAATATCTGCACCAAAAGGATAATTATAATCTAATCAATAACAAATAAATTGGATCAAAATATAGAAGGATTTTAAATAGTCTATACCAGTAAGAAAATAAGCATCCTCCTACATTCTTCTTCCTTTATCCACTCCTTAATGCTGTCTTATAAGTTGAAAGTTCTTTAATAAGCTCTGATAACACAAAAGATGACCAGTCATATTCTTGAACATTTTTCTTCCCACTCAAACTTTTAATACTCCTCATACTAATAGTTGTACTTGTTGTGGGACAAAGAAATGTTCCAAGAGTGAATAACAAAAACATCATTTCAAAAAAAATTTCAGCCTTGCCGAATATTACCATACTCTTTAACTCAGTGAAAGGTTTGCCAAGATAATTCTTCTTTAATGCTTCAGATGCTTCACTGTCATCTCTAAAGAGATAGCTTTCCCACCATAAGGCACACCTAAGATAGTGTGCACATCCTTCCCATCAACACTTAATTTCTTCCTTCTAATTCCAAGTGTTGAGGTTGGTATGTCAAAAGCAGCGATTACTTGTTCACATAACTCCCTCGGTAGTTTATTAAATTTGAAATTCAAGAGAGATTGGAACCCCATTTTCTTGACCTTGTTACATAGCCTTTTATGTTTGGATATGTATTCCACAACTTCCTTGAACTGGCCAAGAGAGCAACGTGTATTAAATGAAACCTACAAACCAAGAGGAATAATATAACACCGTACAATGCATAACAATCATATTAAAAAAACTCAATAATTTAAAATAAATATAAGTGAGTGATACCGTTGCCATAGAACAAGATGCTGATTCCTTGCCTCGTCCATCTAACGAAGCCATGTTTCTATATCTTTCTTGTTCAACATTTGATAATTTTTGCCAACTTTCTCTCATTGAGTCATTGGCTTCTATAAGACCACTGAATTTTCCTTCATTTTTTTAAGAAACTCTTTCTTGAAGTTGTCATATCCAGACTTCTTTTTTGTTGTAGCTTTCTTGCTGTCCATAATTTCTTAGTGTCTTAGATGCAAATTACTTTTTTTGGTCTGCAACAAAAGCAAATGAAACAGATTCAACCAAATGTTACACCCAAAAACACACCACTTACATATACACTAACATGGAATAGTGAACATGCAGGGTGGTAGCTTTTAATTCAGCCAAATTCCCTCCATTCTGTCTTATTGTTTGGCTTTTACTTTTCATGCTATTTAATTGATTCAAATATCACAAAAATGAGGAACAGCTGTGAGTGGTCAAAAAAGCATGCAAACAAAATGAAATGCTAGAAATTATATCTTTTGTTTTGAGCAATATAACTATTATATTTCAGTTAATTAATATAATCTTAGTGATTTTTGTAAATTAAGTAGTACTAGCTTTTTTTTTGCCTAAAAGTAGCACTAGTTAAGTGTAAAGCTAAAGAATGATATCATTTGGATTCCACAAGATTGGTCCACAATGAACTTTATGCAAGTATCAATGGTGACACTTTCATGTGAAAATTATGAGATCAGGAGTTTTCAAAGTAAATGTAAACTATACAATCTTTCAAATCAATTAATCAAACTGTTTAACATGTAAATCAAAGCATTTGGATGGTAGTGAAAGAAATAGTTTTAGGATGCTTGAGTATACATGTTGACAGTTTCATGATAGGCTCCAAGATTAGTAGGCAGTGATTGTTGGCTTGAAGAATTGGAATTTCATGTAAACACATTTTCCACGCCTAAAATGAATCCTCAAGCCACTGTGATTACATATAAGCTAAACTAAAGGACATGTATACGCAGTGATTACAGTCCCAAGCCACATCATTACAAATATCATCCCAATACAAATAATAGAAATTCTCTTAAACACATACCACATAGACATAATAAACACACACACAGCTAGCTTTTGAAAATTAAATCCATAAACATCATATTTTCACTTTAGCTTAAACATAGCCCCATCTCTCATCCGAAGGTCATTTAAATGTCATTAGAACTAGAGTTAGAAAGCACTCCCCCTGCTTCAAGTCTATACTCTGATTAAAAAAAATATCTAAATAAAAGAGAGACATTTAGGTTAGGCAACTTTTAGAGTGTAGGCATCTTAATTATTAAGGACTCTAAAACCTATATATATAGCAGTTCCATATAGCTGTCCTAAAGAAATAGCAAACTAAAGTATGTAGTTGTATGACTTTCTAGTACCTATTGCATATCTTTAATCCACAATGGCAGTATAAACATAAAGGTTATTTTAATTGCTATTGCAACTTCAATCATTTATATCAAACATGGCCGTGGTGTTTAAAAATACATCATCATTATTTTTATTTTTGAATTCCTTGTCATTTTTTTGGAAATAAAGACTAATACATCAATGATAAAACTCAATCCAAAATACAAGCAAAGGAACAAAATAAAAAATTATGAGAAATTTCATCAAAGCACCATTTTTCACAAATAAAGGTAGGACTTTTTTTGGGGTCAAACACAAATAAAGGTAGGATTTAAACCTAAAGAAAATTCAGCTGTCGATCACCCATTCAATGTTCACCACCAATAATTTAATTCTACTGACCTAAAAAAATCTTAGGTCTTGAGTGGATATTAAAAAAATTAAAGTCTTTTGCACATAAAACTTGATTCATGGCCTTAGCAGCAACTATGCCTACATCCCTTGCAGCATACCTTGAATCCCTTTGCTATATTCCTCCCCTATTAATTTGTTCATATAGGATTTTCATCAACTAAAACTGCTAATTCATTGAAAGGCATTACAAGTTCAAATGCTAAGAATGTGATGTGAGCAATGTGAAACAGAGATCAAAAGACTCACAAACTTCAGCCAGGCAGCAAGGCAGAGATTGTCAATAAGGCAGAGAAGAAACTGAGCTTTTCAAACTTACTTCAAGAAGGCTGACCCAGAGAAGAGATCTGGTCGCGTCGCATACAGGGAACTCGTTCGGTTCAAGAAGCCTAACCCAAAGAAGAGATCTCGTTACATCGCACACAAGGAACTCATTCGATTCAAGAAGCCTAACCCAGAAAAGAGAGCTCCTCGCATCGCACACAGTAAACTCCTTCGGGCAGAGAAGAAACTGAGCATTTCACTTGAAGAAGGGTGTTTTCGGTCTTTTCCTGTGACATCAAAATACCACTTAAGAACCCTAGGACTTCATTGACCTTTTAGAATTAGTTGAGACTTAACTGGTATAAAATTGATGTTTTGGAACTTGCTTGTCATTTTCCCTATGATTAAAGCTTGCATCTATATGTAACCTGGGTCAATGAAAGTCGGTGGAAGACCTATGAGTAATAGGCCTTGGCAGGTGGGTGGAAACTGGCTTTTGAGAAAGAGTACTGACAGATTAATAAGAGGCTTCCATTTCTTTTCATTTTGATCTTGTTATCACCTTAATTGGGAAAATAAAGGAGGTGAATAACTAGCTTAAAAAAGGAAAAATTATATTTTGATTTGAACTGTAAATTATAGGGAAGTTGTCTTTAGAGAAATGCACTAATAAAATAATAAGTTGACTTGGGTCGACAAAGAGTTGTAGTTGAGATTGCTTGTTTCGTTCCTGCTTCTCTCCATTACAATTTTTATATTTAGGATCAGTTTGTTCAACATTAAAAAATAAATAATTTTTAAATAATTTAGATATTTTATAAAAAGAGATTTGATAGTGGATGTATAGTGTGACTTACTTCTTTATATAATATCAAAGAAATAACAGCTGTCAATTAAGGTCGGCCCATGACTTAAATGGGTTGGTCCTTTTAAGTTTGATTATACACCAAGTTTTCATTTTGCATGGTCCAACCCTAAGGGCTACAGCCCTATTTTTTTTCAATTTAAAAATTTAAAAAACATATTATAAATTCCAAAAAAAATTAGTACACTTAACATTAAGTCTAGAAAAATAAATTTCACTCAACAAAAAATTTAACTATAACAAAAAATAGTAACATCATAAAATCAATCTCGATAACAATTAAAATTTGCTAACATCATCAATTAAGTCTTGATGGATGAGGGACAAAAGAAAGGATGGTGGTCGGATGTGTGCTTGGTCAGTTGGTTGATTGACGGATGAGGGAGAAGGAATGAGAATGACCAAATGAGGCTAAGGTTTTCCTTTAGGGTATGATTATATTGTATGTAGTGTTTTTTTTTTTTTTGCATATTAAAATTTAATATATATATATATATATATATATATGAGGGATGGCCTTTTTATTCTTGAATTTAAAAAGGCCAACTCTTTTAAGCTTGAATTATCATTTTATATCTCAAAATAGTGGCAAAGCCTTAAATATTTTTGGACTTAAAAGGAGCAACCCAACAAGCCCGACCTTAATTAAAAAGTTATAAGCACCAAAAAAGATAAAAGCACTATATTAGATCCGTAGTTTTTTTTTTTTTTTTTTGGTTACCAACATATTAGATCCTTAGTTAACGAAACACTTTTGATTTTAACACATCTACTAACGGGTACTTATTTTTCTTTCATGCACCAAAATTTAATTTCAGATTGCTCAGGCTATTATTAAAATTAATTTTTGAATAATTATTAAGGTAAATGAGCAAATTACTTCCTGAACTTTAAGTGTAATAGTATCATAAATCTTAAACTTATTTATTATACAAATTATTATCTTAATTTTTAAAAATAATGTAATCAAACTCATATAATTAATAAAAGTTAACTTTAACTATTAATTAATTAAAAAATAATAAAAAATATATTTAAAAAATTATAGAAAAGGGTTAAAAAAATTTATTTTTTTATAATTTTTTGAATCCTTGCTTGTAATTTTGAATAATGTTTGTAATTTTTTGATATTTTTTATAATTTTTAAAATTATTTTTAATTATTTAATAGTTAAAGTTAATTTTTATAGTAAGCGTGAACACGCAAAGGACAAAGTCGAAAATGTCAAAAGAAGTGGGAACATTGTCAGATTACAGTGGCGTGTCTTTATATATTATATAAAAAACTAGATTACTAGATCCCGTAGTGCACGGGAATACTATTTAAGACACAAGTGGTAATGATCATGTCCCATTCCTTACACGCAATCAGGAGAGCAATGAGGGAGACAAATATATTCTGCGTTTTTTTCCTCTCCATAACTGCAATTTTTGTGGAAACTCTGGACAAAAAAGTAATAAAAAAATCTTTGACAAATCATCATTTCCTTCTTCAATTTCCTGGCATCAGAAAAGAATAATTTATATACTTGCGTTGCATGAGACGGAAAATTCCAACAAAAATATGTTAAAATGACATAAAATTCTAATGGTTAATAATCTTGAGTAATTGAAATCCCATTAAACAGCCAAAGGTTCCATTACCCGGAAAAAAAAAAAAAAAAGGGTTTTGGCAGCGCTGCCAAAAGTTTGCTGTTAAAGGTCTTTAGTGATAACAAAAGTTCACCAGTACAATCAAAATCCAGAGAATCTTCGTTTGCTAGCCATGCCGCTGTGCATCATTGGTTTTGGTGGAAATGGTTATGGCTATTTAAATCTAAGATTTCGAATTTCAATATGAATGAATGTAGATGATGTTTTTGAAGAGTTATTTTCAATTAAACCTAATAGTACTGGAATCTTAATCAATGTTATTAAATTTTTTTATATTTTTTGCAAATTGATTACCTTAGTATACACTGGATGATGCGCATATAATTTGTATAGTCTATTTTAAGATTAAATTTTTTTATAATTTTTACAAATTAACTATCTGAATGTAATTTGAATAATTTATATTTAATATAATTTTTTTATAATTTTTATTTTAATAAATATAATATTAAAAATATTTAAAAATTAATTTAAAATAAAAGGTAGAGATCATTTTTAGATCAAAATAAAAAGCTTAGATTAGCTTTCTAGCTAGGGGCAGAACCAGCCTACTGACTTTAGGGGGCCAGTTTTTTTGTTTTTGTTTTTTTTTTTTGTTTTTTAAATTAAGGTGTAGGGAGAATGATAAATAGGTCTTTTGAGAATCAATTAATTCAAATTAAATTCCAACCAATTTTAAAGTATCAAATTACAAGTATTTGCAATTTCAACTCTCAAGTTTGTAATTTTATTGTAATAAATTTGTAACTTATATTTTAAATTTTAATAAAAAAATAATTTTTTTATTCTTCAATCGTGTTAAAGTTTAGAAAATAAGTTATAAATTTTTCACAACGAAATTACAAAATTGATAGCCGAATTTGAAAATCCTTGGAGTTTGGCACTTTAAAATTGATTGGGACCTAATTTAAATTAATTGGTTCCTTTGGGAGCTATATGTTATTCTCCCTAAGATGTATTATTATTAATTTATTTTTTTATAAAACATATATCAATAAAGAAAATATTTAAATATTTACATAATGAATTTTCTTCATAAAATATATGTATATATAAATATATTTTAACACATCACTTTCCCTATAACTCTTGTTACTAATAATTTTAATTTATCTTTAAATTTAAAATTCAATTATTTTTATTTCATTCAAAAAATACCTTAATGTATAAACTTAATTACTGAATTTCTTATAATAAATTATATAATATTATATACCACTTAATATGTAGATATGAGTATTATGGATCATTCTTTTATTATTGATAAAGAGTTAGTGTTAATTAATAAAAAGGTCTTTTCATGAATTAATTAATTTTATATTTTATAATGTATCAAAACAATACATTTCTTAGTGTGTGATATATCACATGCAGGAGATATGTATATTATATTTGTGTGTAATGTGAGTGTGTGAATGGAGTACTACGATGAGTGTGTTTCATACTTCTATTCATTCTGGGAGGGAATTATGTTGGAAATTAATTACAGCGTATATATTTCTTAGTCTTAAATGTTGGGAAAAAAGATAAATAGAAATTTTAAAAATTTTGACAATCGGATGTGTTCATTAATATTAAAAGAAAAAAGAGTAATACCATGCTACCATTTTTTAGTTGTGAATAAACTTAAATCAAGTTTGGTTATTAGAAAAGAATAGAATGGAATGGGTTAAAAAAATCAAGACAAAAATGTAGTGAATTACCCTTCCTTCTATGGTAAACATGATAAAATTCATTAATATACTCCCTCCGTTCAAAAATGTAAGGCATTTTTTGAGGAGTTGAATGTTCAAAAATATAAGGTATTTTTAGTCTTTCGAGATATAATCATTGCCTTTTTTTTCAAAAATACCCATATTAGTAATGACTTTATATTTATTGTAAAGTGTTTAATAAGAGTAAATATGAAAAGACAGGATTAGTTGAAAAGTAGTTAACTACTTTATTGAGTGAAATTCAGTTAAGAATGCTTTATATTTTTAAATGGAGAGTATATTACAAATGGAGAATTATTACACCTTTTGAAAATTTCATGAATCATGATTCTCAACCCCATAAACTAAATTATCCCTCCCCTTTATGAATGTGATCACCTATCTCCTTTGATCATATTATTTTTACCTTTATTTTTTCAATCCATTCCATTCTATTTCTTAATATCAATCATGGTTGCCAGAACTGGACTGGACATGGATCGACACACTTGAAATTTTTATGCTATTGCAATTGGATACTCTCATAATGAATTCCAAGTATCTCAGCTAAAGATCGAGCGAGTGTTAGGTGAACATTGGTGCTTCTAACAGAATTGCTCTGCCTATATTTATTCCATTTTAAATTGAAATAAAAGGTCCTAACAACATCATTTGAAAATGACAAATCTAATTCAAGCAGCACCTTATAGTCCTTCAACAGTTCATCGCACCCCAACTTATAATCAACCACATCAGGTTCCCTGGTCTCTTGAACACCAGGTTGGGGTTGAAGGATGTTCATCTTTCTTCATCATTTTCCTTTATGCTTCGAAAGTGTAATCTATTCATAGGCCTTGTTAGAGTGTGAGCTTAGCTTTGTTTCTTAGCTTATTTCCACTGTGCCTGATCTGACTTTTGTTGCTGTTTCTGTCTTGTTGAGCCACATATTCAGTGCCATTTGGGTCTGGGCTCCATCAGTATGAAATTCTGGGGTGAAAAGAAAAAAGAAGCAAATGACTAGTAATTCAACTATATATATATATATATATGATGCTACCTTCATTTGCTTGTCTGTGAAAAAAACATTTACTACACATATACCATTCTTTTTCACTGCAATACATTGCAAAAAATGCTGTCTATTTTTCTTCATTGAAATCAAGAGGCAACAATGTACAAAACATTATTCATGTAAATTGAGTGCCATGGATCCCAAGATCTATCAGCAGCAGATTCTGGGATGATCCAATTGTCACACCACTAAAAGAAGGGTGCATTTGACACAGAGGGCAACAATAGCCTCACTCCCTAAACCCTGCTTAACAAATCATTTCAAATTCCAATTACAACTAAGGGAGTGTTTGGATGGGGGGGGGGAGGGGAGGGGCTCCCCTCCCCTCCCTCCTTTGGTTAGGAGGAGGGGAGCCCCTCCCCTCCCCTCCCCTCCAAATAGGGGGGGAGCTCCCCTCCCCTCCCTTCCCCCTCCTCCCCCTCCCCTTCCCTCGCCTCCTCTCCCCTCGCCTCCTCTCCCCTTGAACTAAACAGGCCCTAACTGGTGGTGATTGCTTTAGGTCAATAACAACATATTATGTAATAATATTACTTCATAAAAGTTATGACAAAGTCTACTCTGAAAATTGAAATTCCTGATGATTTTTACAGCAGTCAGGTAACCAGTAATACATCAAAAGAGAGCTCTGCTCTCAATCCATACACAAGTCAACATACATTCAAAAGGGTGAGAATACTACCCATGGGCAATGTGGACAAGACATCTATAGTTAAATCAAAACTTGGCTCACTCCGCTACTGCGGCTCCAAAACAGTAAGGAAATCTACCATAAGGTGTTGATGATGGGTCATGAAAAGTTCTACTATCTGAATATTTAAAAAAAATTAATAAATAAATAACATCCCACTTTAAATGAAACAAACAGAAATACTAAAAGAAAAAAAAAGAATTAAATTAACATTGGTTTCTAAGTAAGATAGGATGGAGATGTTTTTATTCATGTTAAGTTCAAGGATCTTACTTTAGTAAAACCAATAATAGAAGAAATGCTGGAACCCATATACAGATATACATGTCTAAGTTTAAAATACTCACAAATACATGAGAAAATAACATCAATAAAAAACATGCACATAACCAATTAAGTTAGCATTTTTATTTTAAGATAAACAATCTAAACATTTTCTTTTTTAGAAGTATTTTTGTTTGTGGGACCTTAACCGAGCGAGGCAACTATCGTGGATGTAATATGAGGATGCAATTGGCCTTGTTTACTGGTCTTTCCTGTATGATTTTTACCCCTATAGAAAACCATGATCTTCTAATTGTGTAAGTACTAACTAAAGTACTTCAAAATTCGTCATTCCAAAGCATATAGTTTAGCTATGAAAACGAACTGATGACTCATTACTTCATAAAAAAACTTGTAGCACCAACCATCAAAATTAAGTACGATACACTTGAAGAAGTCCTAACTATTTAATTTAAGCACAGTATTCTTGCAACCCAATTGAATAGATCACCATTCACAACTTTAATTAAAACTCTCTTTCCATTCAAGCATTTTGTCAAACATCTAATGTGCACTTTGTGTAATTGTGACCGAACAAGCTTATTAACATTCAAAACATTTCTCCCAAATACATACAATCATGAATCAAGGTCCATCAAATCTTCAAAACAACACATTTACAAACAGCCGAATAGAAATTACCAATTCCCAAGTCATTGATGAGAAAAAGAAGATAGACGAGACGCATTAACTTAGGTTATTCATGGGAAAGCCAACCAGAAAGTTGATAGTGAAAATACCTATAAAAAGAATCCTAAAAGCTTCAATTTTTCGACCAGCAGCCAATTCAATCTCCTCCCCTGTTTGTGATGCAAAGATGGTAAAGAAACTTAGAGGGATCAATCGATTGTAGCAATGCAGGAAGAGAGTGTTAGGTTGCTTTAGTTATAAGAAAAAGAAGAAATGAAGAAGAAAGCTGCTGATGACCCCAAAAGCCCATACCTGACACGGCAACAATGAGGAAAAACAGAGAAGAACCTTCACTGATTCCACTAACTGAATACCACACCAGGAATCAATCGGAAAAGGAAGAAGAATAAAAGTGAGTCTGATTGATACAACAGCAACAGATGAGTTATGTCATTTTATACGACTCTAGGAAACTTATTTTCTTGGGAGCATGACAATTAAGGACCTGCTATGAACATTAATCTCAATTACGGACCGTGAAATTTTAAAATCAGAGTTAAGGACCATGGTCCTTAATTGTAATAAAAAAAATGTAATTTGTGAGGTGGGATTCACTAACACGATTTGGGAATTCACTAACCCAACTTGAGAAAATTACTATTATATTGTGAAAACATGAAACCCCACTTGAAAATGGAATGTTTAACAAAAAACGCCACTTGAGAATTTACTAACTAGACTTGAAAAAATTTCTAACGTATATTGTGAAAAAATAAAACTCCACTTGAGAATCATTAATAAAAAGTGACTTATCCAAATTGGTGTTTTTTATTAAACAATCGATTCCCAAGTGAAGTTTCATGTTTTCACAATATATGTTAGAAATTTTTTCAAGTCGAGTTAGTGAATTCTCAAGTGACGCTTTTTGTTAAACATTCAATTTCCAAGTGGGGTTTCATGTTTCACAATATACGTTACAAATTTTCTCAATTCACAAATTACATTTTTTTAATCACAGTTAAGGATTTCAAAATTTCACGGTCCGTAATTGGGATTAATGTTCTTAGCAGGTCCTTAATTGTCATTCTCCCTATTTTCTTTCTTCCCTCCTGATATAGATATAAATAGACACAGAGAAAAAAATTAGGTCAATAATGGGAGGGGCTTCTCTATAATCCACAATACTTCATATTTAAATTTAAATTAATATTACATTATTCCATACGTGCATATAATCATGTTAGATTAGCTTGATTCATGTCAAAAGATTACTATGGTCTTAATGTGTCATCAATTAAGAAGATTTTTAACATCAAAATCATGTTAATATCACCATTTTCTTAACATTTTACCGTTTTCAAACATAAGTTGCATATGACCATTGCAATTTTTTGTTTTAGCACTAATAATTTAAATGGTTTCCTCTTTATTTTCAAATATTATATATACATATATTCATTTACATGTCGTGTAATTTTGTTTGTTTATTTGTTTTTATCTGGACACATGGAGAAAAATTTTAACATGAAGAGAGAATAAAAGGAAGATTGAATTACCGATGAGAAGTAGTTTTGAGTTCATGATTCTGTGTCAATGGCATCTTCTCTCAACCATCTTCATGGTATTTGGAGTTGCATGCACTCTTCAACTTGTTCTTTGCATGTCAATCACCACCCACACTTCCTTATTAAAAGTAAATGTTGACTCAAATTTGTAGCTTCAAACCATAAATGAACTTGGTTGCAAGCATTTCTCAAGTAATAGGGAGGCAAAATCAAAATAAACATATGAGGGTTGTTGTCTTTCAGATCAAGCCAAAATGAGTGTTGAATTCCATCAGGATCATCTAACTCATATTTTGAAGAATGAGAAACAGTAATGGAACTATCTGGTTTTCCAGAATTGATTGGTGCCATGTCTTGTATCAATTCCCCACATTTCACTTGAATCATGAAAATGAGAGATGTCTACTTTTATGCACGTTTTCTCACTGTCAAGAAGATCAAGATTTTGATTATGGAACCATGATGGGATTTCACTCCTTGGAACATACAAGGAAAATGGTCTCTTTTTGGCTAGCCAGTTTGGTTGAAAGTTAGGTGACGAAAAGAATCTCCATACCACCTCCGGAATGGATGGGATTTTCATTGAGGGATGACAACAAATGGCATTTATAAATTCCATATGTGGTGGGACATCTAGTAGAGATAAAAGCTTATTGAAATGATTCAAGCAAAGAATTTCTAGAGCCAAGAGATTAGAGACAAAAGCAGATGGTAGGTTAGTAAAATTGTTTCCTGATGGACGTAATAGTTTCAAGGATGACAAGGGACTAAGATCATTAGGAATTGAACCATCACAAAGATTACAGTTATTCAAATTCAATTCCCTCAATGAAGACAAACTTGAGAAAGAAGAAGGAAGAATGCAACTTCCTGAAGGTAGGTTGCTAAAATCATTTCCACTGAGATCAGGAACCTCCAAAGATGGTAAGCAGCCAAGATCGTTTGGAATCAATCTTAAGTTAAGAGTGAAGTTTGTTAACTTCAATTCCTTCAATGAGGATAAACTTGAGATAGAAGGAGGCAATGTGAAACTTATGGGAGCTTCATAACTAGTGAACCTAAATGCCTTTAGAGCTCGGGAAAGTAAATTTGATGATGAGCCTAATGTAGACCACAAACATCCATTTGCATATAATTTTCTTAAATCTCTTAGACTGTTGATAGATGAAGGTATTTTTCTTATACCAGTTCCACTTATATCAAGCACCTCTATACTCTCATTTTCCTCCAAATTGTCTGGCAGTGATAATAATTTTGAGCAACCAAATATGTTGAGAGTCACAAGAGATTTTAGGTTACCAATAGAACATGGAAGCCATCCAAGAGTTTTGCAATCCTTCAAATCAATCTTTGATAAATATTTTATGTTTTCTCCAAACTCGGGAAGCTTTTTCAATTTTGAGCAGCCTGAAAGAATCAGTTTCTCTAAGGAATCCATATCCAGTCTACTAGGAAGAGATTTAAGATTTATGCAAGCTGTCAAATTCACTATGACAATTTTCTTATGTTGCCCAAGTGATGTATGAACCTTCACGAGTTTTATACAACCTTCAAGTAGTAGTCTCTCAAGATTTTGTAGAGCTGAAAAATCAAGACTTTGAATAAGATCTTTAGAATAGCTTAGATCAATGAACTACAGCTTTTTAGGCATCTAGTAAAAACAAAAAAAAAATAGAATATTAGATTTTGCAAAACTTAAAATGATAATTTTGATTAATAAAGCTTCAATATATTGTTAAAGCACTCTTACCTGTGCTGCACATCAAGGTTGTATGATCTTACTCCAGTGCATTTCAAGCTAAGCAAGTTCATTCAATTGAGATCCAAGTGGAAGCGACTTCAATGGATATTTCTCCCATTTAATAATCTTTAATGAACTAGGAAGAGATATGAAGTCAAGAGGAAGGCACACATCACATGATATGATTAGTATTCTCAGATTAAACATCTTTGAGAATGCTCTTGAAGCCCAACTTGCTTTGTATTGTATAGGGAAGTGAAGATGCATAACTTCAATTGAATCAGTGCCCTAATAACAATAAGCAACTAACTATTTAATTAATGATCAGAAAAAAAGGTAAACAATCAATAGAAAATTTGGAAAATCTAAAAATTAAATAATATCTCATCTAGACTAAAAGAAACTTACTTTATTTTTTGTCAATACAATATTTATGTCCTCTTTTGACCATAACCTACTACGTCTGCCAACATCACCTGGTGATTCTTCAAATACAATACATTTACCCATTTCTTATAAAATACCATGCATTCCCAAACACAAAGTACCATGATTGTCGCAAAATTCAATTATCATGCATTTGTCTACAAGTTCTGTAATTCCAATTATTGGGTGAAAACTACACATTTCTAATATTTCCATCACTTTATCTTTGTGCATTCCTATGAAGAAGCTTGCAACATCCAAAAATATTTTTTTTTTCTCCAGAGGACTTAATGCTTCATAACTTATTGGAAGTCTATTTAGAATGTCATTTAGTGGAAATTTCTTTATCTTCTCTACAGCATCCTTCCACACAACTATCTTTCTTTCACAAAGAAGACACCCCAACACTTCTAGTGTCAAAGGAAGGCCACTAGCAAGTTTGACAATAATTTTAGACAACTTCAAATAATATATTGTTGGTTGATCACTTTTAAAAGCTTTTTGACAAAAGAATTGAAGAGATTCTTCATCATTCAATAGCTCTGCTTCATATATTTCAAACTCTCCATGTGCTGTCAATAGCTGCTTATATCTAGTTGTCACTATTATTCTACTTCCTTGGTCCATCCAAGCTTGCTTTATTGCAAAGTACTCAAGCTGGTTCATTTCACTTATCATCCAATACTATTAAGACTTTTTTGATGCACATAAGGCTTCTCATTATCTTCATTCCTTCATACGCATCATGAAATTCCATCCCTGTCAACTTCACATAACGTGAAAGAAAACTTTTCTGCAGGAAAACCAGTCCCTCCTTTTTAGAGACTTCCCTAACATTCGCAAAAAAGTAACAAAGATCAAACTGGTCACAATATCTCTCATAGATAACTCTTGCAAGACATGTTTTTCCTATACTGCCCATTCCCCAAATTCCTACTAAATGAACATCATTCAATCCTATCCTCAAAATTGAATTCACTTCTTCTATCTTTGACTCCAATCCAACAAATTCATTTTTGAAACATGGTAAGCTTGGCTGTAGTTTTGTCCATACACCTGCTATAATTTCTTCAATGAATTTTGTTTCTAGCCTACATAAAAGAGAAGATTGGTAAAAATCTGATAATTGATATTCTAAAATCTATGCAATATCTATAGATAATAGACAAATTACATGAAACTACTGTTTTCAAATCATCATTCACAGTGCCACTTTTCTAAAACTCTATGCAAAATGTTACCCATAATCTAATTTTGTAAAAATAAGATTTCAAAACTAGAAACAACATTAAATAAATGAAAAAACAGACTCACATGCATGCATATACAATGTTTCTCGTTTAAGGTGCTTACATCCTTCAAAATAATTTTAACTTCTCGTGCTTGAAGTATATTAAGCATATAGTTGATACATTATTCATTTTTTGTAATATCATATATTAAATATTTGGTTGTTTGATAAGGATAGTTACTCAATATTTTAATCACAGAGAGTGAAAGAAAGAAGCAAAACTTACAGCGATCAGATTATACAGTAATGCTTATATCAAATTAAGCACAACTTTCCTAACTTTATGAAGTTGATATATATGCTTCAAAAATCTTTACCGAAATTTATTTTTCCCAACAGAATTGAATTAACTTTATGCTCGGTATGCATTCTTTTTTTAAAAAAAAAAAATATTTTGACAGAAAAGTAAAATAAAGTCACAAACTCATTAGATCTCAAAATTCATAAACTGAAATAAATCTAACATACCGATCTTTAGAGTGATAACCAGATATATTTGCAACTTCTTTCAAAGCATCTCTCCATCTCTGCACCTTCTCTTTATCTTCATGAAATCTTTCACTATGTTTTTGAAAGGCATCAAGCAAAGGCTCCTCTTTGATGTCGTACATCAGACGGATCAATATTATAGAACACTGGGATAACTTCTCTATTGAAAGATTTTCTTGACTCAAGAATCTTTTGGAGTTCATCCAAACACCAACTTGAAGAAGCATAATTTTGGGAAAGAATAACAAGAGAGAAGGGAGAACCTTCGATTGCTTGAAGTAGCTGAAGGGAAATAACGTCTCCTCTCTCAAGCTCATCATCTATGAAGGTTATGATACCCCTTTGTTGCAGAGCAGCGTCTAAATGCGCTGTGAAGCCTTTTCGGGTGTCTTCTCCTCTGAAGCTCAAGAAAACATGATACTTCCATGGTGGGATTGTCGAGTTCAAGGAAGATGAGCAACTAGCAGCTTCAGCAGCAGCATCCATTGAATAAAGGCTCATGGGTTTTCTCAGAAAGAAAGGAATTAAGGCGAGATCGATGTAGAAGGAAATAGATCTTCTGCCGAGTAAGCTTGCATAATACATCTAACTCGGATCAGTTAACGATAGGTTGGCTTTTCAAGGTCGACGAAGAACTTGGGTGGAAACTGCTTTTAAGAAAGTGCATAGTAAAGCACGCACGCGTACGATTCAAACTCAGTTTAAAAGAAAAAAAAAATCTTGAGATGAACTTGAAAAAAAAAAAAAAAAAACAAGAACAACAATTAAATTTGGTCGGCTAAATTTTCTTTCTTTTTGTTTTTGTAATTTGTTACAATTTGTTGTGAAAAATTGTGAAGGATGTAGATTTTCTTAATTAACTATCAATTTTTTTCCAATAATGATTAGTAATAGAAATAAAATAATATGTACGGTTCAGCCGCTGTAAAATAGCCGTAAAGAAACTATGTTCTTTTCAACATTGTTGCTATTTTTTATTGGTATAAATGGGCAGCTAGCTTTGAATCAAAATACCTTCTCTCTTTAAACATATATTTTATCTAGAAATCATTCAAGTTATTCAAAAAAAATTTTAATAAATATATTTTTTTGTTTTTAATTTTATTCATATTTAAAAATGTTTAGTTATGCAAACTCTTTATTTTAAACTTTTTAAAAAAATTGAATACATAAGTTGAATAAAATAATATTTTAAAGATGTATGTAAAAAAGACTTAATGAAATAGAGATTTAATATGATGAGAAATAAATTGGGCAACATAATTTATGTTTATTTTTTTTAAAAATAATTTTATATATGATTATGGAAAGCTGTAATGTCTATATCATATAAAAGAAAAAAGAAAAAAGAAAAAAAACGTATTCTTTTTATTAAAAAATGTAAGGCATTTTTTAAGGAGTTGGGTGTTTAAAAATATAAAGCATTTAGCCTTTTGAGGTGCAATCATTGCTTTTTTTTTTAAAAGTACCCTATTGATGAATAATTTTATATTTATCGTAGGATGTTTACCAGGGATAAATATGAAAAGATAAGGTTATTTTGAAAGTAGATAACTACTTTATTAAGGATGAGATTAGATTAAAAATACCTCATATTTTTAAATGGAGGGAATAACATTTTAATCCCTTTAATTTAAATGTTTTCCTTTTTCGGTCAATTGCGAAACAAAAGACAAAAAAAAGACCCAAATCAGCCACCAATCGTTGATTATTCCTTGAAGACAAAACAAAGCAATACAACATTTTTGTTATTTATGAACAGCTTAAAATTATTGTTATAGACTTGAAAAATGTTGTTAAAGCATAGGTAATAATTTTTATATCTTTAACTACATGTTTTGTAAAATTATTATCTAAAACTATGAGAATAGCCAACAGTTTTTTAGAAACCTATAGCAACACTTTTCAAATGTTGTTAAGTAGTTAAATAATCAAAATTTGATATTTTCTTCCCCTATCTAGATTCGAACCCTGAATCTATTGAAAGGAACATGTGACTCCATCCATTGTTCTAACTTGACTTTTTAATATTATAATGCAAAATATAATATATATATATATATATATATAATTGTTAAATTAATTTTTTTTAATCTACCCAAGTAATGAATTGAAAAATTAAGAGAATAAATAAATAAAATTATGTAGAAAAATTATAAAAATAAATTTTTAGAAAGACAACAAGCAATAGTTCTTAATTATTGCCAAAAAGAACTATAGGCAATATTTATATTTTTGTTGCCTATTAAAATAGGAAACATTTTTAAAATGTTGCCATAAAAGATCCTTTATAGACAATAATTTTTATATTGTCTATTCAAAAAATTTATTATAACACTTAAAAACTGTTGTCTATTTTATTTTAGGGAATAATTTAACATTGTCAAAACTATATTGCTTAAAGTAGGAAAATAATTGCAATATATAAAAACTATTGCCAATGGGCACATTAGGCAACACTTTTAGAACTGTTGCAAATAAAATTGTTGCCTAAAACAAAAAATATTGTAATGTATCCTTAGCCCGAAGACCAGAAAAAGAAGGTTCCACATGTTTTAGTTTTCCACATGTTCCTCCAAGAAGCATGTGAGAGATAGAAAAGGAGGAACCAACTTTTGATTGCTTCTCATTTTTTAATAACCTTATTTCATAGCCCAAGCATAATAAATGTATCATTACAGTTCACAGTTCAGAAAACTCTATCACGAGTTGCATTAGCTGCAATTGGAATTCGTTGAATAGCCAAATTTAAAGCAGTGGCCTCATCCATAACAAGTGCATCACCTCTGAGAAATTCCACTGCCTGTTTGTGATTAATGTGGTCACAATGGTGTTAGACTTTGCCAATTCTTCATCATCAATTTTACCAAACCATAGCCCAATAGAGAAGGCAGTATCCATTTGTCTTTCCAGATACGGACAGACTCACCATTTTCTATTTGCCAACACTGATTAGAATTTAGGAATTCCCTACCTTCAAGCAAGCTAGACCAGCACCAAAATGCTTTGGAAAAATACATAACATTTTAATCCCTCTGGTTTTAAGTGTATGGTGGGTTAATAACAAATTCATATAGATTAAAAAGTTAGTTAATTTAATTATTTGTAAATAAAAAAACTGTGCATCTGTTTCTCTTAAATGTTCCTTTTTCAATAATTTATATTTAGGATTAAAAAAATCTCATCATTTTTTATATTTAAGATTAGAGAGAGTACTACTATTTATCTTGAACTCTCCATTTTCTTGGCCTTGTGAATTTATTTATTTTTTAAATAATTATCTTATGTTGACTTAATTATTCTTTTTAACTATTTTAAGCGAAATTTTCACATAGGAATAAGAATGTACCCAATTTAAATGGGCTTGGCCCAATAGAATATACAGCCTAATGCAAACAAATTGGTGACGGAAAACAAAGCAAAATAATGACAAAGGTAAGGAGATTTAAAAAACAAGAAAATAAACAAATAAGTAAATAAAGGACTAAGCAGCATTGTACCGTTTCCCAAAAAACATAAAAAATATTAAAATGAAAAAATAAAAAGAAATGGAGCTTACAGTACTATAGGAAGGACTTTTAATAATGATTATTTTTAACTTTTTATATTGGTTATGATATAGAAGTAAAAAAAAAAAAAATAGGAAGTGAAAAAGTTACTTTTCACGTCGGTTGGAACACATAGCCAATGTTAAATGTCATTAACCAACAAAAAAAAATTTTAAAAAAAATAAACTTTTCACAATAGTTATCTAAAAAACTATTGTGAAAAGACGGTTCTCTCTCTTTTCACAACAGTTTTTGAGAGAACCGTTGTAAAAAACTTTTTCACAACGGTTTTTTAAATAACCGTTGTGAAAAGTTTAATTTTTTTAAATATATTTTTAAATTTTTTGACATTCAAAAACTTAAAACTTACAAATTATATAGATTGTGTGACAAGTATAAACAACCAGCCAGCAGAATTACAATGATTATATATGTTACAACTACACTTAATATACTTTTTACAACTATAATACATATTTTTTCTACCACTAAAAGACTAAAAAATTTTGTTCACCCTCAACAATGTGAAAAGTATTCTTAGAGAAGTTATTGAGCCAAAATATCTCGAATACCATTAATTTCTTCTTCATTATAGGGCTCTGTATTATTAAAAATCTAAATAATAAAACCGTTGTCACAAATTACTTTAAGGAATTGAATACAAGAATTTAAACTAAAATTACAACTAAAATATACCTCTTGTAATCTTTCAGCACTTCCAACTTGAATTATCTCATACATGTAACGAATAACATAATATTTGCATTTTGTGCTTCCTGGCTGCTGATAGCATTGAAATAAATAGAAATTTAAAATCAAACCAAAAACATATGAGGGATAATTAGATATAAAAGTTAAGGATTCATTCTTACATTTGGGTAAATCCATTCCATCGATGATTTTGGCTTGCGTTCCCCAAAGATAAGTAAAAAAATATGTCTCAAGTGCACTATTATCAGTTTTAAGTTAAAAACATTAAAAAAGTGTAAATATTTCTTGCAGAAATCTTTTATATAGATAAAATACTTACTTGTTGAAGATCCATATGATATCCTTACTTGGTTTTTTGCTCAAAGAACAAAACCAATATACTACACTTTGATTTGGGCAAATAACACAATGTGATCAATGGTAACTACAATATATAAAAATTTTAATGGTCATTAGATAATACGAATATATATACACATACATACATGCAAGAATAAAAAATACTCGCCCATCAACAATCGACGTTGATAACATGGCAATTTGTATCTGACATATGATTCATCACATATGTCATCCTCCTATGTACTACATTGTGAGATTATTTCTGCACAGCTTCAGGGCATAAAAATCCAAATGTGTTTTGTTTTCCTATTGCAGAACAAATATTGTAGAGATACCTATCATTGAAATGATATCAAAATCTTAGTAGTATATGAAAATAAAATGAAATAAATGAAGAAAATGGATAGAAAAATTACAAAATTCCCAATTTAGCCCATGATATATCCAACTCTTTTAAATTTAGAAACTCCTTGAGATCTTTCTTGTTAAATCCAAAATCATATCCCTTTTTCATAGCCACGACCCCTAGTGGCATTTTAACAGTAATGCCTTCTTTCATATTTTTATAAATTTCACGCAATTGTGCTAGGTAGGGAAATTTAACAACATTTTTATGTTCCTATTAAAACATAAAACTAAAGAGTTATATAATTAAGTAATTATTAATTAATTCAAAGAAACAATTATAATATTAACTTGTTCTTTACCTCTGGTGATGATGTATCGATCTTTGACACCAGATTTTTTGGCCATAGGATGAAAGAACCTTTTGCTTGGCTAACTGTTGTAATTTCAGAAGTGGGAAATGGCATGGGTGCATTATTTTTACCCTTTCAAACATGTGTAATTGTCACCCTAACTTGGTCCTCTTTTATCTTCTGATGATGACATGTGGACCCAAGCTTGTATACTTGACCTTCGGCAACAATACGTTTTTTTGGAATTTCCAAATAAAGATAACAAGAAGTTCCTTCATTGTTGTTTGGTACGAAGGGATCAAGATTAGCTAGTGCCATTGTCCCTGGTGGATTATTGCTACCTTTCATGCTTGGTATCATAGGGGAAGCCTGGATATAGATCTATGTTAAATTAAATTAAACACAAATATATGTTAAATTATTTTAAACACAAATCTATGTTAAATTAAATTATGTACTACAAACCTAGGGTATTTGATCAACTCCTAGAACTGTCATGCCAGATACCATAGATTTCATTTCTTCACGAAGTTAGGCCATCATCTCTTCCTGAATAATTCACAAAACTCCCGCTTGACCTCTTGTCAAACCTCAACTCGAATCTCTTATTGAACCTCGGCTCGAATATCCTACCTAACCTTAACCACCAATTGATGGATCTCATCTCTGGACATACCTCTAGGAGAACTTCATGGAGTTGATCCAAAATATTGTCTGACACTAACTCCTTTACCGACCCCTCTAACTCAATCGGGATGTTCCAGCTTTCCAATTGCATTTGATAGAATATCCATTCTTCCACTTGGAGTGAAAGAACCTTGAGAAACTGGCTCCTTTAGTGAATCCTACAACATATGAACCAAATAATTACTTAGGTTTCAACGACTATTAATCATGAAAATTAAATTATTGAACTATTTATGATCTTTTCAGCAACTGCAGCAGCCTCTGAAGTGATATACTCCCCTTTCTTAATCCTCCCAGCCTTCCATTTTCTTTGACGAGTTGGACGTGGTGGGGGCTGAATAACAACAGTGGGGTCCATTTTTTCTGCTTCCTCCATTTTCTTTAGATCTTCCTCAATTAGCTTCTGTTCAACTTTCTTATATCCCACGAGACATGTAATGAGGATATAGATTCTGTGATTGTACCAATTTATTTGCGGCACTTAATTTCTATACAAAATAAAAAAAAGTTAAATTTATAACGTCATATAAAACATTATATACAAATTAAGTGACAACTTATTACCTGAAATTCAAGGTCATTTCGAGATGCCACAAACTGTTTCCAAGTGTCTTGATCAAGAAAATTGTACTCTTGACATGGATTTCAACCTACCTTCTTCCCATTTGCACGAATGTACTCTCTAGTCAGTATTGACTTGAAATCCTTCCACCGCTCAGCAACATTCTTTAACCAATGCTTCTTCATCTCAGGGGTAGCATCAATATCATAAGTTAACTGCAAATTAATTAAGTTTTTAGTAAATTAAAAGTTTAAAAGAATATTATAAAAATAACAGTAACAAAGTTTGTGGTACTTACTCTAATTTCTTACCAAACTTGATCATTAATAGCTTGTGGTACTTGTCTCCAATCCTTGTATAGAATACTAATTTTGCTGTGAGCCTGAAGACCAATAAAGCTGATAAATCGATCTCCCTTAGCACCAAGTGGAATTAAATTTGGACTAAGTTCAACATGTAACCTCTCTATAGTCCCATGATGTATGGCCAACTCTCTCAATTTTGTAAGGCCTTTACTCCTTTTGTTACCAGGTGAATTAGTAGTACTATCATCTCCTCCAGAGCCCTCCATATGCCTAATGAAAATGGTAAGAAGATGAGTATTTTACATATAAAAAGTAAATAAACAAAATAAAAAATTATTACTTTATTCATTCTCCCAAATTCCTTCGCAATGATCATCTCTAATGGCAAATTCATTGTCTATCTCATCCATTTTAGATGATTGATGTGGATTTATAGTGAAAGGTGGGGTCCTATCAAGATCAAAACTACAGTCGTCATCATCACCAGTCTGTCTTTTGCCTTAAAGAACAACGAACAACTGCTTATTTCTTGGATCAGTCACATAAAATACTTGTTTTGCTTGATTTGCCAAAATGAAGGGCTCATCAATGTGACCCACCCTATTGAGATCCACTAAGGTAAATCTAGCAATTTTGTCTATTTGGATGCCACCGCTATGAGCCCACTTACATTTGAAAATAGCAATTTTGAATTTGGTGTAGTTAATCTCTCAAATATCTTCAATGATTCCATAATAAGGCATGGGTGCCTATTTTGGATTTTTATCTTTTGAACTAGAAAAATGTTGAGCTTTAACAACCACCATCACTCCACTATTTTGCATAGTACTTTTTTTATCTTGGGCTTTCATATAAAATGAATACCCATTTATGTCAAACCCACCCCAACATACAACCTCAAAACGAGGCCCATCAGCTAACCATTTTATCGTATCAGACACATTAGACTCATTGGAAACCTTGTCCTTGAACCACTTGATAAATGTCTTGTTATGCTCATTCGCTAGCTGTATATCATTTTTTTTGGGTTTTTGTGCTTCAACATCTTCTTGTGGGCATATAAGTAACATTGGATTTTTTCCATATTATTCAAAATGTAAAGATAAGCTTGTAACACCTCTTCACGGCACATACTCTTCACTTTGACCCCTCCTGTTCCTTTACCCACGAGACTAGTTCCCTCATGACGAGATTTAGGAACTTCAATAACCTTTACCCCATGTAGGTACTCAGTACAAAACTCAACGGCCTCTTCAGCAATAGATCTTTCAACAATTGAAGCTTTGGGATGATATGGATTTTTTTGAATATCCCTTTAATATTTTCATATAATGCTTAAATGGGTACATCTACCTAAGATATGCAGGACCACATAGCCTTATTTCTTACCAAGTGAACAATTAAATGCACCATAATATTAGAAAAAGCTGGAGGGAAGTACATCTTAAGTTGGCACAAAATGATATAACCTTCATTTTTCTAATTCATCTAACTTATTAGGGTTAATGACTTTACTGCAAATAGAATTGAAGAAACTACATAGCCTTGTAATTGTTTGCCTCACATCATCTTTCAAAATGCCTTGAATAGCAAGCGGTAACAACTGTTGCATCAATATATGACAATCATGAGACTTCAAGCCTATTAGCTTCAAATCTTTCATTGACAAAAGATTTCTCACGTCAGAAGAATATCCTTGAGGAACTTTAATACTATGTAAACATCCACAGAAAATTACTTTCCTTTTTTGAAAGTGTGCAGACTACAGGTAGCAAATAAGTCCTTTTTCCCTCTTCTCGTTGGGCAAATAATCATTCTCTTATTCCTATCTTAGCCAAGTCTAGTCTAGCATTTACCTCATCCTTGGTCTTCCCATTAATGTGTAAAAGTGTGCCCACAAGACTATCACAAATATTTTTCTCCACGTACATTACATCAAGATAATGTCTCACATCAAGATGCCGCTAATATGGAAGATTAAAAAAGATAAACCTCTTTTTCCACAAATTCTTCTCACCTGCAATCTTTCAATTCTTACCAAAGATTACATTGATTGTTTCCACCCATTGGCAGACTTGCTCCCTAATCAATGCCTTAGGAGAAAATTCATACTCTTGTGAACCATTAAAAGCCCTTTCAACCTGTGATAAGGACGATACAGATCAAGAAATCTCCTATGACCAAGATAAACTGTTTCTTTCCATGCTTTAGATGTTGAGAATGCGTGCCTTCTTCACAAATAGGACATGCTTTATGCCCTTTGACACTGTATCCGGACAAGTTCTCATATGCAAGAAAGTCATTTATCGTGCAAAAAATCATGGCACGTAGTTTAAAGAATTGTTGTTGGTAAGCATTAAACACATCAACGCCATCCTTCCACATCATCTTTAAGTCTTCAATCAAGGGTGCCAAGTAAACATTGATATTGTTTTCAGGTTGTTTTGGTCTTGAAATCATCATGGTTAACATGATATACTTGCGTTTCATACACAACCATAGAGGTAGATTGTAAATCACTAGGAGAATTGGCCATGCACTATGTGTGCTGCTGAGATTACCGAAAGGATTAATTCCATCTGTACAGAGTCCAAGTCGAAGGTTTCTCAACTCACTACCAAAATCTGGAAACTTTGATCTATCTTCTTTAATTGAGGAGAATTGACCGAATGCCGAAGTTTACTATCAGATATTCTCTCATTAAAATGCCATCTTAAGTTCTTTGCTTTTATGGCATTAGAAAACAAACGCTCAAATCGTGGTTTTATAGGAAGGTACCACAACACCTTTGAAGGTGAGCCTTTAGTGATATCATTACCATCACCACATGCATCCTTCTTTACTTTGTATCATGATGCCCCACATTTTGGACATTTATGTAGCTCTTCGTATTCCTTTTTGTATAACAACATTGTCATTAGGGCAAGCATGTATTTTTTTATACTGCATACCTATCGGGCACAAGATTTTTTTAGCTCGTAGTGGCGATTGGAAGAGTATTACCGTCGGGAAACATATCTACCAACAATTCAAGCAACCAAGTAAAACTTGTATCCGTCCACCCACATCTTGCCTTCAAGTTAACCAATCTTAATACACCTATCAAATGTGTATACTTTTTACATCTCAGGTATAATGGCTTCTCTGCATCACTTTGAAAGCTCTCAAATGTATGTACTTGCACAAAGGACTCCATTCCAATATCATGGATCATATCCTCTATTCTATCATCCCAAGCATCCACATCTACTTCTTTCTCTTGGACATTGAACTCATTCCTTTAGTTTCACCATGCCATATCCATTTTCTATACCTCAAATTTATCCCATCACAAGCAAATATTCTCTTATCTCATCAATACCCTGTCAACTCCCATTTAAAACATTGGATACATGGACAAAAATATAGTTCATTTTACTTGAAACATTCTGTTGAGCAAATTCAGAAAATATTCCACCCCGTTCTCATATTTTTTACTTGTTCTTCTGGCATTCATCTAACTACGGTTCATTGTTTAACTACCAAATTAATTAACATAAAATTCAACTGTTGACTCAAGTATTAATAAGTAATTCTAAAAAATTTATAAACTTATAACAATCCAAAGAAATAAAAAAAAGTATATTAAACTTTTTTAGTTAAATTACATTTTTTTGAATTTGAAAAAATTAGAAAAAAAATTAACAAAATATATATGATCCTAAAATTTCAACATTCACAAAACAAAATTCACTCAACAAATAATCATATTTATTTTTCTATTTTTAATAATTAAATTTTTTTTTTTGTAGAATCTCTCCTAAAATTTGACATTCCAAAATATCAACAATAAAAAATTAATCAATATTAGACAGCAAGATTACATCATTTGATAATAATAAAATTTCTACTCATAACCATTTAAATGAAAATGAAAAAAATTCATACAACAAGATGAAAATTGAAATGTAAACAACTTC
The DNA here is from genome assembly GCF_029017545.1 of Prosopis cineraria. NCBI lineage: Eukaryota > Viridiplantae > Streptophyta > Magnoliopsida > Fabales > Fabaceae > Prosopis > Prosopis cineraria. The sequence continues at coordinate 18,961,709 of NW_026555339.1, read as the reverse complement.
TAATCTGCCATAAATTTTTTAAAAAAAATAAAAAACTTACTTGGAACAAGGAAGAGGAAAATCTGAAATGCAACACCAACGATAGACTGGGAAGAAATCTGCCACAGCACTGCATTGTTGAAAGAAGAAGAAATTGTTACAAAAAACCATCAAGAATCAACAGAGGAGGAAGAAGGAACAGAAAAAAAGTGAAAAAAATCAACATACCCAACAAAGAGAGTAGCGACGGCATGGCAACGGAGCAGAAGACGGACGGTATGGCGACTAGACTGGGATGACGATGGTGCGGCGACTAAAGTGGAATGGCGATGAGCAGAGACAGACGGCATGGAGACTAGACTGGAACGGCGCGGCTGTGGGTTCAAAATTTGGAACATGCAGGAATCTGAAGCTGACAAGGAAAGCTAGGTAAAAAAAGGATAGTTTTTAAACATCAGTTTACTAAGGAACCGACGTTAACCCCCATTTTCCACGTTGGTTCTGTCCACGTCGGTTATATGAACAACCGACGTGGAAACTTTAACAAAAAACCAAATAATTTTTTTAAATTAAAAATACAACGCTGGTTGTAGTTTTTAAAACCAATGTGGTATATATTTTAACGTCGGTTGTGTGAAT